>NC_072892.1:83705609-84008639 GCF_027943255.1 Anastrepha obliqua
TAATTTTGCGCCACCTTGTATAAAGAAATATTTTTACTTTAAAAATTTGCGAAATAACATATTAAACTAACTCCAGCAAACTAAAAAGTTCGCTAAAAAGGTCTACTGATTGCAGAATTTTAAATCTTAGTTATGCCGCTATAGCTGCATGGGTTTCTGCGTGAATACCTTCTTGTAAAAAGACCATCTGCCGTTGGGAGACGCATAATACTGGAGTTACCTCTATTTGTACAATAACTTCCAAAGGTACAAAACAAACTGGAGGAGATATCTCTTCAACTATACTGTGAAGATCCGTGATTAAACACAACTACAACTACTGGATCAGGCAGTTTACAGGCATCAAATGATACTAATCGGGAATCTCTTACCGCTTTCAAAGACTCCAGACTCCCGAATGGAGTCATTGGAGTCCAACCACCATCCAACGCAGGCGAGGAGCTTTAACTGCTTCGCGTGCCCCGCGTTATTTTGGAAATTTATGTTCAGGATGTTATACCTGGTGAAACTCCTACCTATCCTGAATCAATCCTGACATCTTAAACCCTCGCACCTAAAACTCCTTTTCCCGTAGACTCAACCTGTCGCAGCAGCTGGGCCTACCGTTAGATGAGGTAGACGGTGACGACCGGTAACTACACTGTACTGGCAAGGCTCGTTGAACTGCTACCACGGCAACCACAAGAAGCTCGGCTAAATACCCAGCAAAAGATAAACGCCCTCAAAATAAGTGCAAAAACTAGTAATTCATAACGACTAAGAGCATGCCCTGTATATTTAAGGCTCGATTTAGTAGAAGCTGAGATACTTGCTTACATTTTAAACTGAAGAGTTTGCTTTATACCGAATGATGTCTCTCCTGTTCACCATGTTCCATTCGTCTCTTATTAAATCATCGGTGCAGTCACGTTTTAAGCGTCAAAAATGCATATAAATAAACTAGAAATTAACCACAAATTAAATAACAATTTGTTATGACTGTGGATTTTATGCCCGGCCAATATTAAAAGCCGAAATACAATGCTCAATTTCAAATCGCACATCATTTGCATAACCAACAACAAAAGATAAGGCGCAAAAACGTGTAGACAACGAATTGCAAAAAAAAAAAAAATAAAATAAAAAAATAAATAAAACCACTAACGTGCAAGGGTATTGTGCACGTGTGTTTACGAAACAAAGTGTGGAACAGCGACGGAACAGCAATTAAAAATCATTTTTCACTTCGGTCAACCATTTCACTCAATTTGCGTAGTACGGTTATTGCGATGCTTTGCGCATATACGAGTATGTAGGTGTGCAGTGGTATGTGCACTTTTAGGTATTGATTGCTGGTACGTCGGTATGTAATTGCAACATGAAAACATTGCCACAAACTTTGCTGCAATCCCGCATACACTCCATTGCAACTCGCAATACCTCAAAAACAAAACCACACATCATCATCGTCATTTCAATGGCCATAACCATCAACAACAATCACACCAGTGTAATAACAAATAACAAACAAAAAATTGTCAAAATTGCAGGAACAGGCAATAAAACATGCAGCGGCAAACGTTGGCAGTCACAGAGGAGGCAACGGCTGACGACCAGAGAGTAACCAGGAACATACATACAACAGCTGCCGCCAATATATTCTGTGGCAGTGATCTGATTGTCATCACGCATGTATTGGCACACAAACACATATGCAAATCATTTACTTACACACATTCCATCGCAGCTTTGGAAGAAATTTGAGTTGAAAAAACGTTGCATATCCTAAGGGACTCAGACATGTGTGAGTTTATACGTGTGGGTGTGTGTGCGCGAGAGAGAGGTGTGCCTCATTCACACCTTTGCTCGCAGGCGTCAATTATTCACCAATTGAAAAATTACTCAACTGCGCATTTTTATTTTTTATTTCTTTTTCATCCATCCATCGGTGGCTTTGCGTTTTTTATTTTTTAATCCCCTTGTTTGTTATTTTTCTTGCTGCCTGTGCACGTGAAAAATTCCACTTCAGTAGCAAGCGTTGTCTACTTTTTGTTGCTTTTTTGTTCGTTTGCAACACGATTGGTTAGGTGCGCTATGAGTATGAATTTGCGATTTCACAATTTTCCTTTTTCCTTCAGGCTCATACACGTTCGTATAAGTACACATGCGAGTATATGCACACTTGTGTACGTATGTATGTGAGGCTTTAATATAATTTTTTGTAATTTTTTCATTGTTTTATCGCTCAATAGGTGGCAATTTTCATCCTTGCTGCTCCTGCTCACTGTTCGGCACTTGAGCTGGGATTTTTTTTATTCTCGTACTTTTTCTCTACTTCTTGATTTTTCCAATGTCTTTGCGAACTTTTCACAGTAAATTGACTTTGGTCATGTTCATTGATAACTTGTGGCTTATTGGTTTTGTTGTAATTTCGTTATTCTCCTGGCTGGTGTGTGAATTTCGATTTTATCCTTGGGTATTCAGAAAGTTTGTTGCATCAATTATTAGTTGGTGTGAAGTATTAATCAATTGAATTGGTAATCGGATCAGTGAAGAAGGCAAATTCGTAAAGAGGAAGAAAGTATTCAAGATTTTAGTTGAATGTTAAAGTTATGTTACTAGAAATATAGGGTAGTAATGAAAGTTTCAGGCTATTTGAAAGAATTGCGGTTAGCCAAGTTTATTTAAAATTATTTTTTTACAACTGTGTTAGACTTTTTTCAATTAATTTTTCCTACTTGGCCATGAACATTTCAAAATCCCTTTAATTACCATTAATGATCCTCAGCTATAACATGGCTACAATGAGAAATTTGTTGATCGCCATTTTTGTTTGTTGTTTCTTGTTGCCGAGGTACTTATTGCAGCATTTAGACATTGATTGGTGATCAAGCAGACGGGAATATCACTTCCGACAACTAATCTACGTTGCGTATGAAAAAGAAGGCAAAGAAGATACATTCTGGCCAAAGCTGATTTTATTAAATTAATGTGCCACAAATTTATTTTACACTGATCACGTAAAAATGAAATTGAAAATATCAATGATCTCGAAAATGCAATATTTTGAAATACTCTTGACATCCTACAAGGATACAAACGCCTCCTGTTTTCTTTCCGCTACACAGCTGTAACCAACCATGTTCTGGCAACTACAAGCGTGCATCGAAAACTAGTGGCTGGTGTACGCAAATGCTTTTACATTTTGCGTCCAACAATGAAAACACAGAAAAATAATAATCAAAATTGCTTACTCTTTTTCAATATATTCTCCTTGGAAGTCAGTACAGTTCTGCT
This sequence comes from Anastrepha obliqua, assembly GCF_027943255.1. Taxonomy (NCBI): domain Eukaryota; kingdom Metazoa; phylum Arthropoda; class Insecta; order Diptera; family Tephritidae; genus Anastrepha; species Anastrepha obliqua. The sequence goes on from NC_072892.1 coordinate 83,708,886, forward strand.
AAATAATTTTTAAAGCACTTTTACCACTCAGAATTGGATACCTCCAAAATGATTTGTTTAAAGATCTCTACAGGTTTTTCAGGCATTGAAAAACTTTGACCTTACATTTTATTTTTTATGGTCAGGAACAAAAAGAAACGATTAGTTGCTAAATCGGAGCCGTAAGGCGGATGACTCATTTATTCGATCTTTTGAGTGCTCAAAAATTCTCTTGTGTGAGCCTTCATCAGGAAGGTTTGTCTTCGACGGTTTTTTTTTTAATTCTCTGAAAACTTTTGACAAGCAGATGGTTCTGTACCACTCAGAATTGACTGCTTTATGTTTTTCTAGTAGTACACTTAAGACTTGACCAGATTCTCCGAACATTTCCGATCATTTGCTTTGACGTTCTTTTTACGCGACGTGGTTTGAACCACCGCGGCTGAATTTCTTCAACATTTCTTTACACTAATCGACACAAGTACTTTTTTTTTGTTTTTTTATTGCATCTCAATTTTTTTATTACATCTGTCGATGGACACTTAGTAATTTTTATAGCTTAGGTTGGAGATTAATTGTTACTTGAAATCAGCATTTAAATAACATGTTTCAATGAATAGTTACATAGCTTACATTTATATATTAGCAACAGTAATATACTTAGTTTTAGTTTGTCAAAATAGTTTTTGTATCTGCTAATGCTGTTGGTTTGATTCGCTTTATCCTTAATTTCTGCGTTAGCTCCTTGTGCGGTATTTCTTGTACCTCTTTGTTCGAATGGGTTGGTAATATTTGTGTGTATTTCGTGCTGTATTTTTAAATTACGTCTTTTATGGGATCAATTTTTAGGTCGCGGTGTAAGTCTTCATTTGTTATATACCAGGGTGCATTTACGATAGACCTTAAAATTTTTTATTGAAGTCGTTGAATTATTTGTATATTTGATTTGCATTTATATTCCTATCAGACGTAATTAATACTGTGTCGTCGGCGAAAGTAGCAATCATGTTGTCTTCATTTGGATAGGGAATGTCATATGTGTAAATAATATACAACAATGGGAACAGTGGGAATATTTGCGATACAGTAGTTTTTCTTGTCAATTTCATTAATGATTATGTTAGTTACTCGGTGCACTTTTTGAATGGTCGAATGCTGATGTCGGAATCCAAACTGGTGGCAAGGAATTATGTTCTTCGCTTGTATGATGGGGTCAAGACGATCATGGATCAAGTTTTCAAATAGTTTTGAAAGAATTGGTAGGAGGCTTATAGGTCTATATGATGATGGTTTACTCGCGTCTTTATTTGGTTTCGGCAATGCTATTATTTCTGAAACTTTCCACGGAAAGGGGAAATATTTTAGCCTAAAGGATGAGTTAAAGATGTTTCTTAAGTATATTATTCCATCGTCGTGTAGCTTTTTTAATATTTGTCCATTGATTTTGTCATATCCAGGAGATTTGTTGATTGTGGCCTTGATTTTTCGTCGAATTTCGTCCGGAGTTACTCTCTTGATTGGTTTGTTGGCTGTGTCAGATGTAGCAGGCATGTTATAATTTTGAGTGCCCTTTTGATTTTTGAATGTCTTTTTGAAGTGTCTGGCGAGCACACTAGCATTTTCTAGTGGCGTTTTGGCCCATGCGTTGTTTTCGTTTAAAATTTTATGTTGGTGAGGTGTTGTTTTCTTGATCTTCGATGTTTCCGCCAGAGTGAGTAATTGCTGATTTTTGTTAGATCTAGGTTGGAAAGTTCTGATTTTTTTTGTCCTCGTAGTCTTTAAGCATTTCTTTAATGTCCTTTGTCATCTTGTTAATTCGTGCTTTATCTGTGGGATGTCTTGTTGTTTGCCACTCTTTCCCTAGTCTTCTTTTCGATTTTATTGCCTGTTTTATAGAGTTTGGGATGTCATTTTTCTTATTTTTAGTCTTAATTAATGTCATCGACTTAGATACCGCATCCATAATTGAGTCCGCAAAGTGCGCAACGGCACCATCAATCTGCTTTTCAGTTTTAAGTGGAACATTGAGGATAAGAGCATGTCGTAGTATTTCGCGGCAAGCATTCCAGTCGGTGTTTTTATTATATGGTTTTCTGTGGTTTATTTCGATGCCAGTTCAGGTGAGAAATGTCATGAATATTGGTGAGTGGTCGGAGGATAGATCATAGTTTGATTCTATTGTCAAGTATCATAGTATCGGTTTACGTTTTTATAGATATAGAAGTCAATCAGGTCTGGCTTCTTTTTCATGTCAGTGGGCGAGTAGGTGGGCTCACCAATGCTTATATGGTCGCTTTTGTTTGTTTTAATGGCGTCGCGTAATTCGTTGCCTTTTTTATTTGTCAGTCTTGATCTCCATGCTTTGCTGGGCAATATTTGGGCAATATTTGGGCGATATCTAATGAGAACAAATCTTCTTTATGACCATATAAGCATGCAATATTGAATGTATGCTGATCCTATTAATACCCAAAAATGGCTCTATCTCGCGATATGTCACATGACGATCTTGAGTTATCAATTGACAAAATTCATTCTGCAAGGATTGAAGCCCACGTTGAGGCTCGTTGTACCACCGTTTCACAATGGCTTAGTGTGGTGCTTCGAAAGAAGTCGAAGAGGTAATTCCATCTTCTGGAAGAGATGAACTTTCAATTTACTGAAAAAAGAACAATAGAGCGCGTAAGAGGAAACGTTATATGTAAGTTTGTACAAAAAAATACCGAACATTTCGATAAAAATATCGAACTTTAACTCATCAACACTCAAAAATCTACACAATTTTTGTTGTATTTTTGCATACCTGCAATCTATACCGAAATTAATTATAAGAAAGGATATACAGTTGTTTGGTTGTTTTAATATAAGGATCCGGAAAAATACGACATATATGTTTTATTGTAGAACTTTTAATTTATTTATTAAAGGAGTTTTTAAAGTTTTTAATAGTCTTCAATTACAATAAGTATTTTGGAAGTAATTCTTTGGTGCCTCGAAGTTGAAATTAATTTGAGGAATAATTATAATCTTACTAAATCTAATTTCACGAACAATTTTTCTGATGTAAAGTTTAAATTCTAGTTTTATCACATTCCAATTTTTATATAACGGGTAATTTTTTAGCTATTATCTTTTTAAACAGTTGGTTTAAACAGCTGATGCATACGCATTTAATCATGAATCGTCTTACAAAGCAACAACGCTTGCAAATCATTGAATTTTATTATAAAAATGCGTATTCTGTTAAGAAAGTTTATCGCGCGCTTCTTCCATTTTACGGTCAGTTTAATCGACCCACTGAAGTGGCTATTCGAGCTATTGTGACTAAATTTAGAACCAAATTTACATTTTTGCACATCAAACCACCAACACGCTTACGTAGAGCGCGAACTGAAGAAAATATCGCAACTGTATCGGCCAGTGTTAATGATGACCATCAATTATCGATTGGTCGCCGTTCGCAGCAATTGGGCCTCTGTAACTCAACAACGTGGGAAATTTTGCGAAAGGATTTAGGTGTGAAGCCTAAAATTGAAGCCGAACGACCGCAACGTAGAATTTTTGGTGAATGGGCCAACTTTCCAAGAGGCCGAAGATCCACTTTTTATCGAAAAATAAGCAGAATTGTCGATTTTGGAGTGAAGATCAGGCAGAAGAAGAGTGAAGAATTGCAAGAGCTACCAATGTATCCAGGAAAGGTCACAGTTTGGTGCGGTTTATTGGCTGGAGGTATCATTGGACCTTACTTCTTCAAAGATATTGCGAATCGTAACGTAACTGTGAATGGGGAGCGCTACCGTGAAATGATATCCAACTTTGTTTTGCCCAAAATGCAAGAGCTTGACTTGCACGATATGTGGTTTCAGCAAGACGGTGCCACATGCCACACAGCACGCGTAACAATGGACTTGTTGAGAGGCGAGTTCGGTGAGCATTTTATTTCACGTTCGGGATCTGTCAATTGGCAACCAAGATCGTGCGATAAAGCTCATGTCTATTCAGACAAGAATGCTTCAATTAACGCATTGGAAGGCAACATTAAAGCATTTATATGTGAGATACTGGCCGAAACATTGGAAAGAGTATGCCAAAATTGGACTAAGCGGATGGACCATTTGAAGCGCAGTCGCGGTCAACATTTGCATGAAATAATCTTCAAACATTAAATTATATGGACTGTACTATCGATTTAAATAAAAATTCTATGCATTTTTCTGAATTTTACATGTGTTTTGTTGAAAAACGTTCCTATAGCTCTTAAAAAATCACCCTTTATTTCCCAAACATTTTCAATATGGTTGGCATCAGGTGAAGTCCAACCCAACATATCAATCTCATTTTGCGCTTTCCATTCCATACACCTTCGGCTTCAATATTTGGGATCGTTATATTCTTGTAAAGTACAAGTTTGGCTCGTTTTTCCAAATAGTGGCTTTGCAGCTGGTAGCAATGATTATTTTTGGTAAATTTCATTCAACAAAACTGCATTCAAATTAGCGGTAACACAAATAAACGGCCGAACCAAACCCTTCTTCGGAAAAGCAGCTCCTAGCATAAGCCCTAACTGGGCTCTTAACAGTTCGTTAAAGATATCGATTATCAGCAGAACATGAAGACTGAAGGAATATTACTTTTGTCCAATTCCGTTCTGAATTTACCTTAGTCCATGCAAGTCCTTTTCCAATGTGCTCCGGAATTTAAGTCTATCTGCACATAAACATCCTCGAATCGCATTTTTGGATACATTAACACCACTTTTCCTTAAAACTACTTCAGGTTCACCCAACGATAAGTTCGGCGTTGTCACACACAAATCAATGATCTTCTGATCTCGCTTTGGGGATGTATATCTTTTGGATCTCGTCCGACGAAGTCGCCTACATTTTCAATTTTAGTTTACTGTTGACGGCCGCCGTGGCCAATGGGTTGGTGCGTGACTACCATTCGGAATTCGAGGAAAATGTAGGATCGAATCTCCGTAAAACACCAAAATGCAAAAAGCGTTTTTTTCTAATTGCCGCTTGGCAGGCAATGCTAAGCCTCTGAGTGTATTTCTGCTTTTCCGGAACATATTTTCTAAAAATAATGCATGCTTTCTAAATATATACACCTATATAGCAGCATTTAAATATTCTTTATAACGGAACTCTAAGTTTGAATTGTGCCGGTCACGCTTCTATTACACAGACTGTATATATATATTTAAAGATCGCTGCCTAGAGTTGAATATATTCCGAATTACCTACCCTGGAACTAAGTTTTTATCCTCTTTGTAGAATATTGTAGATGAATAGCTCAGAAATTTTCCAAATTTGCTGGAAATTATTTAAAAATTCATATCTAAAGATTATCCATACGCGTTTACAATTCCACAAAAGCTTTTGATATCACCCGCGACCAGTAACAGGGATTTGTCCAGGCACAAGTATTTATCAATTTAATATTACTTCTTTCTGTAGGCTTCCGCTCTGTAGAACGTAGGCCTAACATCGACAAAGTTATAGACTCTATGATTATTTGGTCTACCAAATAGTTACAAAAATTCAAGGCGTACCGATAAGTCACAGTGGGCGAGCGCTCGTGTACCGTTTTTTTTTTGTTTTTTTGCAGAGAAGGTTAAAACAGAAAATGTCAGAAACATCATCTTTGGGCGACGTATCTAGGCATCTCTTGGGTATTCTATATCAGTGGCATTCGCTTTGCTTTCGCTTTGCGCTCCCATTTTTTTTTTCGAGTTCAGCATTTGCGTTACAAGGTTTTCTGGTGTGGGACGACGCCGAGGACTTTTGCGAGCTCGAAGCGCTCTTCATAAAATCTAGCGCAGTGAAAAGTCACATGTTTTGCATTCGTGTATCTGGCCTAGGTACTCGGATTGTTCTTATCTCCGATAATGCTGAAGTGACTGTGTAGGAAATGATCACATATAGCTTCTCTGTAGTACCACACAAACCTCTTGCTAAATTTTCCCACTATGCCTGAAATATGCCAAAACTAACTGAGTGGAAATATGTTCCATTATAAGGAACCAAGGCAATTGTTTCGACCTTTCGAGAGGGGTTTCGCGTGATGTTGCTCCTTTCCTCGCTTAACATCATCATTAAGAAAACATACACCACGTGGTCAATTAGTAGGTGTTTAACACAATTAATTTACGTATACCTCAAATTGTCGAAAATCAAATCAATAATCCACCTACATAAATGGCGCAATGTGAGTATTATGTGAACAAAAGCTTACCTTAATGCGCGTCAGGCCACCCGCCCCCACAACTAAAAAAACATACACATGCCAATATGCACGCATTCTGTTGCCTACCAATTTGCGGGTATGTGCAAGCAACAAACAACAACATCAACTGCCGACCTTTGGACTTGCTACTGTTAAGCTTTTGGCTGTGTCAGCATTTAAGCGTTTTAGGGTTAAGTCCATGTCAAAGTGTCAGTTTAGTATCGGTGTCATGTCACGGAACAACGACGACCAGCGGAACAGCGACAGGATAACAACATGTTGCAATATGAGGGCAAGTAGAGTGGAACATCATAGTGGATCAGGATAAATGTGAAAATGCTGTGGTGCATCAGTGGGAAGTCAGAGGTTTTGGGGTTGCCGTAAAAATAGGAATTAATTTCGCAACGAAAACACGTCGAAGCTTTGCCAACACGCGAGGTGTTGTTTCTTTTGCCCAGCGAGGTGTGCGGGAAGAGCTTTCAAAGGCGGGTATGAGCGCAAAATTTAGTGTAGGCTGAGCGAGAGTACTGGATGACACCGGAAAACAATTACTCGGCGTAGCAGCACTAATGAATTTGCTAGGGATTAATGAGGCAGCAGTGGCAGCTACAGAGAGACATGCAGGAGGAAAAGGCAATACAGAAGGTATAAGTATAGTCGAAAGGTTATGTACATACAAACATACATAACGAATGCACAAAATATTTGTATACGAAGAAAAATGGCAACACCGTTAGGGAAACAAATTAGGAAAAATTAACGAGAGTGAGCCAGTTTTCAACCGACTTCAAACGGCAGATGGCTTTTTATTGAGGAACGTTTTCATGGCAGAAATTCAATCGGAGACATTGTCTGCCGTGGGGCGACCGATATTAAAAAAACGATTTCTATCATTTGGTGTTTTATGCACCAACCCATTCGATTATAAATTATACCTATAAATATAATTTGGCCGTGTTGTTAATATTTGGAACCAAACGAAGTCATGGTTAATGAGAGTTTTAGCTTGCAATATCAGATGACGGACTGAAATTTATATAAGATCTTAATATATAAAAAGTGGGCGAGGCTTTATCCTATCTAAATGATGTTTAACTCGAATCTAAATGAAGAAAGAAGCAATACGTGTACCAAGTTCGGCCGATTATTCTTAAGTTGCTATAGATATCCAAGCGTTTATCAAAGATGGGTATGGCACCCCAATTTTAAAAAATTTTACTTGCGTCGTAATTTTTTTGGGTTCATCATTTCTGCCAAATTAAAGTAATTTTGGTTCATTTATAGCAGAGATATCTTGATTTTTTTTCAAATTGGCCTTTTTTAATACCAAACTACCTTGGGAACAGAATAAGTAATAAGAATACCGAATTTCATTGAAATATTAACGATATATTAAACATTGTTCGAGTTATCGTGCACACGGACGAACGGACATATTTGCTGCTGTTGTTGTTGTTGTTGTTGTTGTATGTATGTCTATGTCTATCCCGATTACTTTACGCTATTGAAAATAGCGTAACTATCTTAGGTGTTTGTCCGAGCTCTCCGAACGGCACATGGATTTTTATGGGGAGCTCTTTCAGGTCAGAAATACAATCAGATTTTTTCATCGTTACGACCATTAGACAACACTTTTTCTATCACTTGGTGTCTCAACCCCACACTGAGATTCGAACCCGGGCAATATCGAATGATAGTCACGGAAATATCCATTCGGGTATGGCGGTAGCCATAGATCAAATCCCAGGCTGAAAAATTTGTCTTTGGAAGATTCATCAATCTTCTTACAATGAGATATTATACAAGGTGGCGCAAAAGTAACCTTGCGATGTTTTTTGGCTGTAATTAAAAAAAAAAATGAAAAACTTTGTATTATTATTATTTGGTCTTTTAATTTTTTTTTACATCAAGTCGAGAATATGATGTGACGTAAATGGCCGCCGCCACAGTTGATTGCCATTTGAGCCCTTTTTATGGCATTTTCCATCACTTTGGCCAAAACTTCCGGCGATAGGTCCTCACATTCTTGACGGATATTGTCTTTAAGAGCTACAAGAGCCTGAGACTTGTTGACATAAACCTGCGACTTCAAAAAGCCCCACAAAAAGAAGTCTGGAGCGGTCAAATCAGGCGATCTTGCTGGCCAGTGCAAATTGCCAAAACGGGAGATTAGGCGCCCGGGAAATGCATCCTTCAGCATATCGGTTGTGGCACGTGCAGTGTTTGCTGTTGCACCGTCCTGTTAGAACCACATGTTTTCCAATCCCAATTCATCAAGTTGGGGCAAAAAGAACTCGTTGATCATTGCTCTGTAGCGCTCACCATTCACAGTAACCGTTTGGCCCGCGACGTTTTCGAAGAAAAAAGGTCCGATGACTCCTCCAGCGAAAACAGCACACCATACAGTGACTTTGAGCGGGTGTAATGGCTCTTCGTGGGTTACACGCGGGTGTTCAGTACCCCATAAGCGTAAATTTTGCTTATTTACGTACCCGCTAAGATGGAAATGGGCCTCATCACTCATGATTATTTTTGATGAAAAATCATCTTCCTCTTGGTGGTGATTAAGGATGGCTTGAGCGTATGTTAGACACGATTGGCGGTCAGCAGCTAACAGCTGATGCACCGTCTGGACTTTGTACGGAAACATCTTGTACCAAAATTCGCTGACCGTCGACCGATACCCATTTGCGTGGCACGTCGTCTGGTCGATGTCGACGGCGCTTCCATGACATCCTCGGCTACAGCAGCAATATTCTCTGCAGAACGGCTACTCCGGGGTCTGCCACGCCTGGCAGCATCTCGTGTTGTGCCAGTTTCTTCGAGGCGAGCGACTAAACGTCGCAGTGTTTCACCAGTAGGCGTTGAACGGCGAGGAAATCTGACGTGTATTTCGCATGTGTTTACTACACAAATGTCAAAACAGAACTGACATTGGGGGCCAATCGCAAAATTTATAGCATTTTCTGATAGGAGGATTACTTTAGCGCCACCTGTTATGTATAGACGAAACAACTAATGAAGGCAATGTACCATCAGATAAAAAAAGTAGATGTAGTTTAATTAAAGGTTATTAGAAGTCCTATAAGCGATCGCCAAATCATTTGAAAAAATTGTAACTTTACCCCTGAAGGGTGAGGATTTCTATTTAAAGAAACAATTCAGTTTTTCAGAGTAAATTAAATGCCCTTTGACGAACGCTGCGTTATAAATTTAAGATTTTCCCTTCTTGTTTTAAGACAGTACCGTTATAATATTTAAAACGCACGCTCAATTTTAGAATAGAAAATTTGAAAATAAGATTAATTGTTCTTAAATAAATAATTCATCTTAGTTGAAGAATTAGGTCTTATATCAAAAAGATTGGTTGGTCTTACATTAAATAATACAAGAAAAAGTAGGACAATCTAAAATTAGGTAAGATTGTGCTTAAATTTACATTTATTGGTTTCGACGCTTAGGAGATTGCAAACTTAGAATGAAGACTTAAGATATTAAGATATAAGAAATGATATTAAGATATAAAACGGACGAAGAGAAAACATTTTGAGAAATTACAGGATGTTTGTATTTGGCCTCAACACCTAAAGGTTGATATATTTTTGTAGCCAATAATGGAGATTCCGCCACATTTTTTGGATATCACTATAAGAATACGATTTGAATGTTGTTTTTAAAATTGAAATTGAAAGTATTTCAGAGTTTGACACAAAATTATACAATAATGCTGAGAAGTAATCTTAAAATAATGGATTTATTTAAAACACAAAATCTAGTCTTCCGATGTCTGAAATACTAAGCGTTAAAGCTCATTAACGTATTGGGAGTTTTTTAGCTGGGTGTCAATTATCGAAAACGATAACTATGGAAAGGACAAACTGTGTTGACATTTCCGTTCAGTAAGGTTTGGCAAGTCATTAGGAATCGTTTCACGCCAGACGAAGGCTTGCAAATTGTAAAAATTTACTTCGGTAAATAAATCCTTAAATTCGTTTATTCGCAGTTCAAAATACAGGCTTTTTTAGCATAAAAATATACTCCTAGGCGTTTACTGTATTTAAACAAATTTCATATTTTTTATAGCGATGGCTTAGAAGAGGATTTTGAGGAGTTCTAATGATACTAAATCTTTGGTATAATAGGACTATGAATAAGTTCGTGCGGTTTTACAACAGATGGCGTAACTTGATTATTATTCCATCGATCCACATTTCCAAACATTCATTGGAGAGCTACTGTCGTAAGGCACAAACGTCAGTATAAGTTTTTTATTTGAAGCGTAAACAACAATATTTTTACCACACTTGAAAATGTCGAATTTCGTGCCAAATAATGTGTTTTTGCGGGGAATTCTTTAATATGAAGAAAAAAGCAGCCGAAAGTCATCGTATCTTGGTGGAAGTTTATGGTGAGCATGCTCTAGCTGAGCGAACGTGCCAGAAGTGGTTTGCACGCTTTAAAAGTGGTGATTTTGGCTTGGAAGACGAAGAACGCGAGGGTGCGCCGCCAAAGTTCATGGATACCGAATTGGAGGAATTGCTCGATCAAGATCCGGCTCAAACGCAAGAAGAGGTTGCAAAAACTTTGGGAGTTGATCAATCAACCATTTCCAAACGTTTAAAAGCCATGGGAATGATCCGAAAGGTAGGCCATTGGGTGCCGTATGAATTGAAGCCAAGAGACGTTGAACGCCGTTTTATGGCATGCGAACAACTGCTTCAACGGCACAAAAGAAAGGGTTTTTTGCATCGAATTGTGACTGGCGATGAAAAGTGGGTCCATTACGACAATCCAAAACGTCGGGCAACGTATGGATACCCTGGCCATGCTTCAACATCGACGTCGGCGCAGAATATTCATGGCCTGAAGGTTATGCTGTGTATCTGGTGGGACCAGCTGGGTGTTGTGTATTATGAGCTACTGAAACCGAATGAAACGATTACGGGGGATGTCTACCGACGACAATTGATGCGTTTGAGCCGAGCACTGCGAGAAAAACGGCCGGAATACGCCGATAGACACGACAAAGTTATTTTGCAACATGACAATGCTCGGCCACATGTTGCACAAGTGGTCAAAACATACTTAGAAACGCTCAAATGGGATGTCCTACCCCACCCGCCGTATAGTCCAGACCTTGCGCCATCCGATTACTATCTCTTCCGATCGATGCAACATGGCCTGGCTGACCAGCACTTCCGTAATTACGATGAAGTCAAAAAATGGATCGATTCGTGGATTGCGGCAAAACCGACCGAATTTTTCACAAAGGGAATCCGTGAATTGCCAGAAAGATGGGAAAAAGTAGTAGTAAGCGTAGTAGTAAGTAAATAAAATAATTTGCAATATGAAGTGGGGGTAAAGGCCGAAAACAATTTTCAATGCCATTGAACTGTGCCGAAAAGATACACCGCCGATTATATACTTAAACAAATATTTCAACAACTTTTCTAGCAACTCTTCGCATTACGAGAATGGAAAACCATTTTCGTTATTTGGTTGATTGAAAAAACATATTTAAGGAGGGGAACGTCACAAGAGCGGTTGAATGGGACAGCTGTTAACATCCACAGCGCAAAGAATTTTATAAAAATTTGCTGAAAACAAGTGAATATGTATTTATATTTCCTTCTAAGTGGTGATCAATTCGAGATATCGGATTTTAATTTGAAATAAAATAACGAAAATGAAAATTGATTGGGTAATCTTTATGATTTTGGTATAGAATCATTCATTACATTTATTTTTTAAAAAGAATTCCTTTCAAATGTAGGCCGAGACTACGCCATAATTCGGCGATCCGTAAGCAGCCTCGTCTTTGAAGCAATATGGCCTGATGATTCCTCCAGCAAATAGACCGCACCCAACGGTTGTTTTCAGCGGATGTAGTGACTGTATTGAAGGGCTCTACAGCTTAAATACGTTAATTTTGTTTATTGATGTAGCCATTAAGCCAAAAATGGGCCTTATCGCTGATCTGTAAAAACAAAAACTTTATTGGAAAAAGTACCTCTAATTTGATCACCATTGATATGCAGATATGTAGTTATATACCTGATGCATATTTTCCCACTTTTTAAAAATAAAATATTGTAGAAAGTTACAAATATTTATACAAATATTTTATATTTATACAAATCCCCCTGGAAAATTCTGCTAGCTCCTATGGCGTTTTGCATTGTTATTTGATTGAGCACAAAGCCATTGTAAGGGTATGCTTTTAGTGAGGCGCTTAGATCGAGCACCAGTGAAGACATGCCTACGTAATTCTCTAACATCATATACTATGCTCCAGGCTACTTGTGGTCATACCAGCCAATAGCGATATATCACTCCATCAGCTGACTGACCTTGCTGACTGATTTCTGTGAAATTGGTTTCTATTATATGGCGTCTGGTTGGTCAGAGCTCTCTTTCCCTTTCGATCACTAAATTGTGGCCTATAGCGTGCTAGTACTTGTATGCTTATGTTACCACACAGGTGGTCTATTTATTTGCAGACGCATAGATGTATTTACATCTGCATGTAGCTTCCAATTTATAGCTATTGAAACATTTAATTTCGTGTTCTATAGCAAAAAATATGGCATCTGCGCTTCAGCTATAATAACTAAAACTACGAAAGCTGGATTAATAAACAAGTACCGTAAATTCGTAGCTCATACCCTTATATATGAATATATGTACACACATAAATAGGTACATTTGCAAACACAAATTCATACATCCATACATGCATTGCACATAAGCACTTGCAGTCATGGAATGTACGAAATGAAGCAGAGAGTCTACGGCAACCCCGCGTCAAATGTTGCCCACACGACATGTATCACCTCACCTACAGTGCACTCACATTTTTGTCACGTTGCCCATAAAAAGCACAACACGGACATTTGTTGCATGCAACACACGCGCGATCGCAACTCCTACACCACAATTAAATTTGTTCTGCATTCGAAATTTACTACACTCTCCCTCCCAGGCCGGTTCAGGGCGTCCTTATTTACATACCTTGGATGCAATGAGCCTTGTAGGTATATGGTATGTATGTATGTAGGTTGGGTCTGGCTGTTGCTGTTGCTTTTTTCAGCAGCATCAACTCTTTTGTTTGCTTTCGAAGCAGTTCGGATTTGCTGAGTGACACTTTCAATGCATTCGGCGTTGTTGGTCAGGTTGTTTGCGCTTTTCGTTGACTGTGATAGGTGGCAAATAATTCTGGCAAGCGTCCGTAATTCAATAAAATGTTGTAATTAAATTTACGCTTCATTTGAATTTGTCACTTCTGTGCTGGCGTATTTCTTTTTGAACATAAATTACATAAAATCATCTGGATATTTGGTATTTGTTTTTGTGGTTTGATGTAACAAATTAGAACCTGTTGTTTCGCTTTTTTCAAATTGTGTACCAGGAATGCAATACATTTATAAAATAGAATTTTATTTCGCCTAGCGTATTTAGGTAAGGAGAAAACTTGATTGAATTGGCTTATTTTCATACTCTTAAAAAATTGTAACACGATAGCTGCCCATATGTGGCTGCTTACCGCCCATTGAGTACTCTTTCCTTGCTAATTTTAAAGTCTGATTATTTGCTGTTAGAGTTCTTAATTATATGTGTCTCTACCCACCTTTAGCAAAAGTTTCAGTCATCATTTAAGTAACGGAGGCATTTCTTTACCATTGCCATTGCGTGAGCAGATTGGAGTCTTTAGTGACAGTCGAAGGCCTTGGAGAATGCGAAGCAAACCTCAATAATGTAAGAAGAAGCTTAATTCTGTTGCAAGACAGAAAAAGCTTGTACTTATATGGATTCCAGGACAACGTGGTGTTCAAGGGAATGAATTGGCCAACTGGGCTTCAGCGGTTACGCCACAGGGACCAGAGCCAATAATTGGAATCAGTTCTACAGGAATCATGAATTGGACCAGAGATTATGAATGCAATTTACATAAAGAGCGATGGTCCAGTTGTTATCCTTAAACGTACTAATATTATTATTAATAAATCCAGAAAGTATTTAAGTTAAGGGCGAACTATTTTTTAAACGCAATTTAACTTATTAAGAGTATAACAACTGAAATTTACACAAAATGTTGAAATTTGTAGCACACATCATTTTTAAGCTATTAAATGAAAATCAGAAAATTTTTTTTAAATGTTCCCAGGGGTGCGGAACGAGCTTGTGACATGCACGTCACGGTGGTCCTTAAACTCACTTCGCAATACATACGTGAAATGTTGTTGCCGATATATAATAGATGATTTTTTATTTGTGTTTTCCATTTCAGGTTTTATAAACTAGTTATTAAACAATCATTGGAACATTACTATACTTAAATCAAATGTGTGAACCTTCACCTTGCAAAAAACAAGTTAACATTTGTAAAATGAAATAAAAAGGTTTGCTCTATGACGGGATCAAATTGATTTGGTCAACCGCTTGAGTTTGATATGAGGTGAGAAGCAGAATGCTACGTTATGCGTTGATTACCAGGAATTATCTCCATACCATTGTATCTTTGGTTACTGTTTCAGCTTCACGGTCTTCGAAAACCTCCAGGCGGCTTTGTAATGCCAAGACTACGACAGTAGTAATTTGAAATTCCTCGACGAAAATCGATTTGGTTCACACCTAAGCATACCGACACATAATCCAAGCGTTTCGAATTGAATAACCCAGGATAAGATATACTATCAACAATATTTACCCTTGTGGATATTCTGTTAGCTTTTACATTCTATAAAATCTGCACCTCTAATGAAGCACTGGATCGGGTGATAATTTTAGCTGCATGGGAACTATCGATATCGATCACTATAGTTTGACAGCTGAGAATGGTAAATTATGTTATTTCCTTCAGTAAGGTTTGGCAAGTCATCATGTATCGTTTAAAGCCAGAACAACGCTTCCAAATTATGAAAATTTATTTCGAAAAAAGATAAATCTATTAGCGAAATTAATAGAGTACTTCGTGTATTTTACGTGCGGTTTACACGCTGGTGGCATCATTGGTCCTTATCTTTTTCGAAATGAGGAAGGAGCTGCCGTTACGGTGAATGGCGACCGCTATCGAGCCCTGCTGACTGAATGTTTGTTTCCAAATTTGTTTCGATATATGGCTTCCGTAGATGGTCGGCAAAGCTCGTGAAAACAGCGTTGTTTTCGTGAATATCGATCAACTTTCGGTACAGGATCTCTACCGTAAATAATAAAAGGTAGAGTATACACGGAGTTATCAATTCATGTGGTTCTATACAGCTCAGCCCCTTCCAGTTTTGTTCTTTCTATGTATCCACGTTATGATTTCTCGCATTGTTCCAGCACCATGGCAACACCGCTCTATCAAAACAAGTAAAACAGAAACTGAAATGAATATGTTACCAAAATATGTGTGTGATTAAATTATGTATTTTAAATTAGATTTGTAGTAGCCAATTTTCTTCCTCTTCATACAAAGACTAAAAAGGAAACCTGGTAATGGACATCCAGAACATGCTGATTATATGGAGAAGTCACTTCTCAAAACTACTAAATGGTGATAACGTGAAAACTCCCACCAATGTAGAAGTTGATTCGACTTGTGCAGTATCTGATGATTGTGTTAAGGTTCCACCGCTTGACTATGATGGACCTCATCATCCCGGCCTAAGAACAACAAAGCTGCGGGTGAGTTAACGAAAAGCATGCAAATACTCATAGGCAAATTATGGGTGGATGCCCAGCGGCTGGCATCTCAGCGGCATTCCAGGATGACCCTAACCTAAGTAGTTGAGAATATTTCTGAGCCATTTGAAACAAGGCAGGGTTTCAGACAAGGTAATTCCTTATCATACGACATTTTTAAATTGGTAATGAGAATATTATTCGCACCGCCAATATGGACATCTCCGGCACTGATTTCTATAAAAGTATCTTGCTGCTCACTTACGCTGATGACATTGACATTGTCGGCTTTAGTCAGCGGGCAGTCAGTGCAACTTTTTCTAGTTATGAAAAACAATCCCGTCGAGTGGGTATTGCGGTAAGCGAGGGCAAGACAAAGTATCTTGTGTCAACAACGAAAAAGTCTACATGTTTTGGACAGCAGGTTGCGATTGACAATTACGAGTTCGGCGTAGGCAAAGAGTTTGTCTACCAAAATTCCTTCATTAATACCAACAACAGGGAAGAGATTTAGCAAAGAATTACTTCAATAGGTGCTACTATTCTTTGGGCTCGGTAGGCAATTGAACAGTAGAGCCCTCTCTGGACGCACGAAAAAATGCTCTATCATTCACTCATCGTCCCGGTCTTACTGTAGGTATAGCGCTGAGTCTTGTACACTGACGAATACCGATGGGCGGTTATTAGGAGATTTCGAAGGAAAAATTCTTCGAGAGATATGTGGTTCAATTTGCTTGAATGATGCATTCCGAATAATGTGGAACCACGAGCTATACGCTAATATCGCCGGGTAGGTCACGTTGAGCGAATGGACAACAACACTCCAGCAAAAAAAGTGCTCCTTCCGAAATTTACTAGTGGAACTCGAGAAAAGGACCTCCTCATTTACGTTGGAAAGATCAAGTCGACGACGACCTGATCGCCAATCGATTGTAATTGCCAGCTAAGTAAGTAGCCAATTTTTTCAACTGTCAATAAAGACGAGACGATGGCTTAATCAAAATGTGTAGTGGAAGGTCTGAGCTGCTATCGCTATTAACTATAAGCTTAAATAAATAAATCAGTACTTGGGATATTTGAATTTAAATAAATACTTTGCATTTTTACATCATTTTAAAACCGCTGTGTCCTAATACGTCTTTTGCGCCATACACATAAATCTCCTTTCAAAGATGTAAATATGTCCTAGCCTCAAGATATACCATTGCTGATTTTCAAAGCAATAAGTCTTTAAGATTTAATTTTTTTTGCCCATTTGCGATAAAACTCTTTCCCCGCCTTCCCGTAATTTACCTTCACAGATTAGCGATAAAACCGCTATTGAAAGTTTTCCAAACACTTGCTGACCTATGACTTTAGTCCTTTTAATTTCGCCGCTAAAAGCAACCAGCAAGAATAGCACTCAACTACAGAGAGCTAGAACTCTTGCTCGATGCAATCGATAACCACAACAATCAGCCGGCGAATGAGGCTAAAAAATCGAACAAAAGAAAAAGTTGGTAGAGAAATGTACAGAAAAAAATCTGCAGTGAAAATAGCTAACTAAGCAAGTTTTTCCACAGGTTTTAACTTTAGCACCACGAAGACAGAAAAATTAAAGGTATGCATGTATGCGTGAAAGAAAGCTAGTCGTTTTACAACTACGTACACCTAAGTATCCTGTAGCAAGCGGCAAAGTCTAATTGATCCCAAAACAGATATTTTCAATTAGCAGAAAAGCATTTTACATTATTTTTTTGCTGCTTTTTTATTTTCTTTTGAGACTGCCGCGAAACTTTTTGTATATTTATATGTACTTAGTTCATACGTTTTTTTGCGCTAAACCAGTGGCACCTTGCACGTTTAATACCCGTGGGCAAAACTTAAGAATTGCTAAAGAAAAAATAAAAAATGCAGTAAAAGGTACGCAGTAAAATGAAAAGAAACAAAAACGTGAGTATAAAACTTTTTAATTCCATTAAAAAAACGGAAGACAGCAAAACTTTGCGGACGATTTTTGCGCTATTTTTCATTTCATTTTATTATTATTTTTTAACACTAGAAAATTTTTGCTCACAATCAAATTGAGGTTCTCTGCGGAAGACAGATATGTTAAAGCGGCTGTGTCCAGTGGCGCTATAGGTGTAAGCAGCCGGACGCTTGCGTAGCAGTGATGTCATTTTTTCACGAGGTGTTCTTGAGATTTTTCATGCAAAAAAGAATGTTAGAAGTGTAATGTTTGTGGGTGACGAGTGAACAAGTTTTCAATTTCCAGCTGATAAATGGATTAAGTGAAAAATTTACGAGGGGAGGAAAAAGATGTGTAAGAAGAAATGTATAGCGGGAAGAGAAAAATTGGTACTTTACCATTACATAACTATTTACCTGTAAATTGAAGATGTTTATTTAAGATAAGAAAATAGATAAAATATGGCATTATTTACATACCTGACGTGTGTTTTTTGCCATGCTACAGAGCGATTTCATATCAAGTGATCCAAGTATTTTGGACATTGTCGTCAATTCTTTTAAAAACTTGTTCATTTGTAGGCTTGAAGCAGTAAATGCAACTTTTTTTAAATCTTATAATTTTAAGATTTATTCAATGCTGGAATTTTTTAAGTTTTTTGAAGTAAAATATCTTCAGTTCTTTTTTCATTCAGTCAAATTTTTGGGATAAAGGGTACGATACGTGTTTAAAAATTTTTTTTGGAAAAAACTATATTTCTTTTTAAAATATTTTTAGGAAATTAATTTTGTTTTTTAGTTTTCGAAGGGCGAAAATAGCGCACAACCAGGTATGCTGAGTTGCTTCGTCTTCTCACATTGGCTCGCTCTCGAATGGATGTGCGGAAGCTACCCAGCGCATGCTTGGGCCATATGCAGAAGAATCGTCCTGCCTACTCCCAAGTGAACGGCGATCAGGGACTTTCCCGCTTGCATGGATTTCTACATATGGAGCCATGTCATCAAATCTTAGCAAATTAAAATTAACGTTGCTGACCAAAAGATACTAAAATAAGTTTTGCCTAAACATTTCTTCCGTCTCTGGGAAGTTTCAATTCCTAGTTTTGTCGAGCACCTAAGGCATAGTTCTCTACGGACTGCGGTTAGTACGGATACACTTTTATTGTCTGTTTTAATGTTGATTCAAGTTCCACCAGAACCTCTTCCTACTCTAAGATTTCATTACATGAGCCGAGCAGTCTTAACAACCATTTCATTATCAATAATATTACAGTGCCACTATAGCCAAATCAGGGTAACGATGTGCCTTAGTTCATCCGTGAAGGTTTAGAGAAGTCGGAAGAGAGAGCGCTACTAGGAGTTGCCTTCGATTTGGCGTAGTATTCCGACTGGCAAACGCTCGTTGAGTGGGGTAATGTCATAGATCTCTCCACGTGAAAGCCCGTCGAATAGATTACCGCACTTACCGCAGTTAGTTTTGAAGACATGCGTGAAGTTAAATGCTCCGAGGAGTACCGTAAAAAAATAGTGCCTACTTCCTCTCCTCTCCAGCGGAAAAAATTTTCTAAATACCTATCGGACCATGTCGAATAGCGTGAAAATCATGTAACCCGATTTACCACGAATTTTTGCATCTATGAAGGAGTTTAAATACGTTCATGCCCAAAGTAACAGGTTCTTTATACTGTATTATGAATAAGAGGTTTATAGCTTCAACCTCCAGAAAGTGAATAATTTTTTAATAAAAATAACCATTTCGTCTCAAAAACTCAGAACAGATATTTAAACCGTATAAACAAGTTAAGCGCCTAAAAGCAGTCTATAACTCGGCAGAAAGAGTGAGTGAATATGCGTAAAGCCACTGCTAGATAACAATTTCACCGACTACAATAGGCAAAGGGAAAACAAGAACAATTACAAACAATGGTAACAAGCAAGAAAGCACCAAAAATAACAACGACACAACAAAAAATACGAGGTAAAGTCAATTTGAGCAAAAACAAAACTTCCGACTCCAGGAAAAACAATAGAAACAAAAACAAATACAAAAGCATTAAAAGCGTGGCATACAAACAATCGCAATCACAACGTTTAAAGTCGGCCCACAAGCCATTGTCATTAAACATCGATATCCTGGCCACTGTGTCCATTTCAATATTTCTAATTAATTTATTATCGCTTATCTTGTGCGATAAATCGCGTGCACTACACTGTTTGCACACACACGGAATTTGCCACGCTTTGTTGCACGTACCAAGTGCGGCATCCAGTACTTTCGACTTTGCTAGCAATTTGTCCGACGCTTGTTACACAAGCTTGCTATCTCTGCTGTTGCGCTAAGCCATTTGTTGTTGTTTCTATTTGCATGAAATTTGCACTTTGTAGCCTTGTACGCATTTCGTATTTCGCTACGGCTAGATAAAGTGCGTACACGCCGGTTTTGACGGTGTGTTGTATGCCGCTTCTAAGCCATACACAAATCCTTCATGGGGGGAGTTTCCCCCCACCCAACTAGCTGCCCATGGATGTTACTAGACCGTTGTCCATTTTGCAGCCGTAATGCATTCAACAACGCATGTTGCACCAACTTGACTCCTTTATATTGACAACAAACAAATGGCAGCACTGCAAAGGCAAATGCGTCGAACAAATGCGAGTGACCAGAAATTTGCCACATTTGCGTGGTAGTGTGAAAACAACACAAACACATGCATACGCACGCATGCCCTTACGACTGTATTTTGTGTAAATATGGAAGAATATTTGCTTGCGAAAAGCTCATGCACCGTGCAACAGCTTCAATTATTTCACTTCACCGCTTGGCGTTAGTGAATTTTTGGTTGACTCGATTTTGTTTGCATATTTTCCTGCTGATTTGGTCTCGTTGCACTTCATTTGCTTATCTTGGCCATTTGTGTGAATTTACGGTTGTGCAGCTGTAAAGTGCAAGGCGTGTTTACTTGAAAAATGCGTTGGTATTACTTTTAAAAGTAAGTATACTGTAGTCATATGTATGTATGGGTGTGTGTGTGTAGGTATGTATTTATCTTAATGCATGCTCTAAAATATTTAATGTTGGATATTTACGGGAAGAA
This sequence comes from Anastrepha obliqua, assembly GCF_027943255.1. NCBI lineage: Eukaryota > Metazoa > Arthropoda > Insecta > Diptera > Tephritidae > Anastrepha > Anastrepha obliqua. The sequence goes on from NC_072892.1 coordinate 83,729,798, forward strand.
TATGGTACTGCTTGTCATATAATAATTTTCAGATAACGGTAACAAGCCTATTAGGCAGATAAGACCAGTCAATTACTGGGAATTTGAAGCTAAAACCGACAACTTAAACAAATCTGGTTACATATGCAGTGCACAGCATAAATATTGATACCCCACAATTTCTAGGTATAATTTTAAGAAATTTCACATATTATTTTAGATTCTGAAAAACATTCGTAATCAAAAAAAAAGTCAACTTTGTCTGCTGCGTCAACAACGGCAAGCAAAAATGTAACTGTAAGTAAGAAAGTGTTGATCCGCTGCAAATGTAATGCAAAGATTTAAAAAGGGGAAAAGGATCGAAGATAAGCAGAGATCCAACCGCTCCGGGAAGTTAGCTGAGAGAGATAAACGCCTTATCAAGACAACAATAGCAAAAAATCCGTTCGAAAGCGTTCCGAATATAGGTACGGTATTGCAAACATCTCTAAACACCATTGCTCCGTCGGATACAGCGTAAGGTCAATCAAGAGACATGGATGTAAGGCATGTATGGCTAGAAAAAGGCCCTTTGTCAGTGATACTAAGAGGAATAAAAAGCTCGAATTGGCCAGAACGTATCAACTCAAAGAATTTGACTTCTGGTACAAAGTACACCCAACTCTTTTTTTACATGCTATTTTTTATACGATTTTGAAATAATGCGGTTCACCAATAAGAATTAGTACATCTTTTTACTCGAATTTTGACAGTGTCTTATACAAACTTATCTATGTATACATGAACAAAATACAAATGGAGGATTACCGTAACTCCCGGTATAAATAAGTAAACAAACCGTCGGTCAGTTTATACCCATGGATGTGCTAGTGACTTGGTCCATTTCATGGTTTGTTTACTTTACGGGGAATACCCGATTTTAATTATCGCTTTTTTCTTTATCTCGCTGTACTTCAGCTTGAATACAGCATTTCGTTAGTCAGTATTATGTTAAACTGTTCAGTTCGTAGGACGTAATAAATAATTTCAATAAAGTTCTGTAAGTTAATGCTCAAACTAAAGTTTTTTTTTTTAATTAGGTGGAGAAATTTTTAATTTGATTTATATTATTGATAACTTTTTATCACTAAAAAAGGTAATATTGTGCTAAATTTTCGATTTAGAAAAGTAATATTATTTTACGTCGTTTTTACAACACCCTTATAAATAAAATGCAACAAAATATTATATTTGAAGAGAAAAGCAATTTCCTTATGAACCAAAACAAAAATCTTACACTGTCTGAAGGGAGGCAAAGGTCCCCCATCTGTTGGCAAAGATTTTGGTTTAAGCGAAGCGACTGTATGAACAATTAGAAAAAATTAGGATTCCATTCAACGATCAATAATTTCTGGATCGTAACTTTGTTTTAAAACATCTTCTTATAGTCGAAATCCTATCTTGGAGAAAACAGAAAAACACTTGGTGTTTTGGATAGAAGATTTGCAAAAAAAAACGTATTGATGGGAAAATGATAAAATATATTAATATTATATGTATATATTTCTGAACTTCGCATTCCTGCCAAAAAGGGTTTCATAACAACTATATGTTTTTCAGACGTAACATAAAATAGTAGGTCTCTCTATTTATGGGACCAAAATTTGAAAAAGAAGCTCCGTCTAACAACGCCTAACATCTATCAAAGAATGTTTGTACCAGTTATACAAGTATATGATATATGTAGGTATGTATATAGCTATATTAAAAGTTTGAAAATAAATGTTAAGACACGTTTCGTGTAATTTCGTTTCACAGAGAGAAAGACACTATTTTTTTTTTTAAGGAATGATTCGCAAACATTTGTTTAACGATTTCTTCATTACAAGCGATGTACCTATGTCATTCAGATATCACACTGAATGATGTGGAAAAGCGGGCCAATTTGGGAAAGACGCTAATTTACTTAAATGCATCTATATAAATGTGCGTGAGTATTGTATGTATAAAATCATTTAAATTATCTAAAAAAAAAATAATAATAAGACAAAAAAACATTTTTTAATGAAAACAAATTAAATCTTAATAATAATGGAACGAATAAAGGCAATTAAACTTAAAAAAAAAATTCATTTCGACTCATCGCTTGTTTTCAGATAGTTTTTCAAACATAAAATTCTTTCCACCGTAGGAGTTTGAGTCTCCATAGATATTAAGATGTGCTTCCCCATTCAACCACTCTTGTGACATCGTACTTTTTAAAGAAGCTCCCTCTCACTTGATTAAATTCATATATTCTTTTTCTGTTTTTGTGCCAAATTTCTTTTCAGAATCGCTAAAAGCAAAGAAATAATTAAATTAAGTTCTAAGAAAAGTGGTTGCTAAAAAATTTAAAGCTAATTATTTATTTTACCTCGACAAGTGTTAATTAGGAACTCACTTCATTAAGGCCACAGAAGAAAATGTTAAGTTAAAAAGGCGCTTTATTCAAAAAATGCTATTGTAGTTGGAATAGAGCCACAAAGTGGTTTAAGGTAGTTTTTAGAAATGGCAGACCAATCTGCATTAATCGCATAAATCAATGTAATTTTATCTTCAAATTGTTTTCCATTCTCATACAATTCTTCTCATTGTTATGGAAAGAGTAGCTAGAATAGTTAATAAATTATATACTTATATATATAATCGGCGGTGAATCTTTTCGGCATAGTTCAAAGGTTTTTTAATTATTTTTGGCATTTCTTCGTATATTGAAAATTGTTTAATACCAAAGCTTTAATTCCAAATGAACTTCTTTCAAATCTGCTTATCATTATAAAAAATATGATTTCTTAAATTTAGTATAGTATTATTGTCAGACTCGTGGTATTCTCGGAAAATGTTTTCGAAAGCCAAGGTGGCGCAAAATTAGTCACCCTATCGGAAAATTTATAATTTTTACAAATGATGTTGTAGGTACGTCAATCCTATTTTACAATTGTGGTTTAGACAGCTGCAGTATAAAACAGACAAACAATAGAGAGCGTAAGGGCCAAAATAAAAATTTCCATCACTCAATATATTTTTTTTATTTAGTTAAAAGAGTTATTCAAAAACGAAATAGGATGATTAATTTATAAAAGTACGGCAATATACGAATGCCTCGGCTTGAGCATTCGTATATCACTAACACAAGCTAAATTTAGTTAAACATATCCCAAGTGACATGACAAAGCTCTCCTCTCCATACATTTCTTAACCATACCTATTAAGCAAACTTTGAAATCTATCATCCCTGCAGATTCGATTATTTTCATAGAGCGTAATTTTGCGTGGTCACTAAAATAGGTACTTTGCGGATAACTCTTGCATTTTTACTAATTAAGTCAAAAATCTTGAATATCACGTATGTGAGATAGTTAATTTAATAATTAATAATTAATATGAATTACTTTCAAAGATGGGTCGTCCACAGCATTGCACAGCTGAAGGGCGGAGGCTTGATGTCAATCTTCAAAAACAAAACAAAAATCGTACAAAATGTATCGCTGAGTTACTTGGACGATCCAAGAATTTTGTTTTAAATGCCCTTAGCGAAAAAATAGGGAGACTTTTAAGTTATCAAATTCTATTACAGCTGAAATCAATAACGTTGTATCAGCGTGAACTGTATGGTGCCGATTCTTCAACATGAACCTACCAGGCAGAATATCTCGCAAAGTTCCTCTGTTGAAACAAGCAAATTTAAAAGTTTCCACTCATGGTGTGGACCAGAGGGTATGAAAAAATGATGTAACATACTTTGGAACGATGAAACAAAAATAAATTTATTTGGAAATGATGCTCAGCGAAATGTCAGACGTCCTGAAGAACAAGAGTTCTCACCGCGGTTCACAAAAACAAAAACAAAAGAAAAACAGTTAAGCAAGGTGGCGGCAACATAGTGATTTGGGGATGCTTTTTTTGGTATGCAGTAGGACCTATTCACCTCATAACTAATAAAACGGGAAAATTTATTTACAAGAGCATCTTCAAGAAGTGATGCTACCATTTGCTGAAGCGAACATTCCACTTTGGTGGCTTTTTATGCAAGATAATGACCCAAAACACACTTCAACGTTAGTACGTGAATTGTTTTTATAAAATAATGTTAGAGATATGGATTGGTCAAACTAGTCAACCGACCTAAACTCTATTGAAAACCTTTAGAAAGACTTAAAGCGGAGAATCGGGAAGGAAACATTCATAAATAAGAAGGATTTATGGCAAAAAATCAAAGAACTATGATACTCCACTCCCTCAGAGATTTTCCGTGGTATTATCAATTCTATGCCAAATGGAATGCGAAAAGTCATTGGCACTTATGGTGGACACAGTGGTTATTGATTAAACTCTGATAATTTAAACAGCAGCTTTAATAAAATCACTAAGATCTCTTTGTATCGTAGCTATTTCTATTTCGTACCTATTTTAATGACCACATGAATATCTCCTTTTTGTTCCCATTGTCATTGGTTTAAGTTTTGGAAGATTCTTGGACTGTTATTTATTTTGATATATTAATCTATGAAATAAAAACCACATACAGTTGAATATCTGTTATTATTAATTTAAAAGACTTGCATTTTCCATATTAAAGTGGGCGGTACTTATTTTAAAGAGCAATTGTGTATATACGTAGCCGAATGGGTTCGTGCGTGATTACCATTCGGAATTCACAGAGAGAACGTTGGTTCGAATCTCGGTGAAAGCAAAATTAATAAAAACATTTTTCTAATAGCGGTCGCCCCTCGGCAGGCAATGGCAAACCTCCGAGTGTATTTCTGCCATTAAAAAGCTCCTCATAAAAATATCTGCCGTTCGAAGTCGGCTTGAAACTGTAGGTCCCTCCATTTGTGGAACAACATCAAGACGCACACCACAAAAAGGAGGAGGAGCTCTGCCAAACACCCAAAACTGGTGTACGCGCCAATTATATACATATATGTGTGTATATACGTAATTGCATATGTAACAGAATGAGTACTTAAAAAAGTCCTTTCAAATCATTCTCACATACACAGTGATGGGTTTTAAATAATCTAGCCGATAGGCGATGTGATTTTTTTAGTTTGAGTCAGAGAATGTAGTGTTTAAGGCATACTCTAAAAGAGCCAATTTTATTTCTAAAAATGTTTATTTTTCTTGTTTTTATGTACATATCTAATAAGTCATTGTAACCGCAACTGAGATTTCTTATTGTTATTGAAACTATCAATTCTGGTACTGATAGCCTCACGCACTCTGAACTATAAATCAAGCAATTATGTTTGCTATTGATTTTATGACTGCGTAGCTATCCGCCATTAACGAAATGGAATAAACCATACGTATGCAGGCACATACACACATATCACAACTTAAAGATACATCCATTAAATTAGTCAAGTGTGGCAAATAAAATTGCAAAAACTAAAATACTGGCCAACAGTTGTTGGGCGAAAATTACAAAACTTAAATTACTCTCGGAAAGATGTTGAACGTCGATAAGGTGGCTAAAGGGAATGAAACATAAAAACGTAAGAGTCTAAAGAAAAACCAAATTTGCGCAATCTCAGCAACAGCAAAAGCTGCGAAATCATAAAACGCACACGCAACACAAACATATACAGGATTATCAACCTAAGGACTTGAAATGAAATAAACACGTGCGTCGGGGAAAAGTACTCAGTTAAGAATATAATTTGCCGTTGCCAAAAAGGGATGCTGAGCAAAAGGAGTTCTACAGCGAAGATCTACAATTGCTGATAGCCAAAGCATCAATGGTATGGGAATTACACATATACACATATGATTGCATGCTTGTGCGTGTGCATTATCATATAAATTTGAGTAGGTACCCGTATGTACAAGCAGATATATCCACTGATTGCATTGCTTCATCGCTCTCTCGTTTTGTTGTCTTCTGCGTAGATTTTAAAATGGCAAATTGATAAGCAAATGCTGAGGTGGCAGAAAAAAATTCGCACATTTATTTCTGCATTGCCATAGATTTTCTTTTAATACTTGCTTTCCCTTTTATTACGTTTTGTTTTGTTGTTATGTGGTCTTTAGAGTTGGTTTTGTTTTTGTTTTTGCCAATTGTTAAGTGCTAAATTTACGGCCACATTTAATGAAATAAAAAATGTTGCGACTAAATCAGAAACTACTAAGCTTCTGATTTAGTAACATGAATTTATAAACAGTAGCTCTCAAAAGTATTCCGACATATTTCTGTTCTTCTCTCGCTACAGAGTCATCTCGCTTGAAGAATTTCTTTTCGCCCACAATATCGATTGCGAGTTCAAAAACTTTGGTCTTATTAAACGAAGAATTGTTCGCAAGAATTCAACATTAACCGATGAGAATCTTGGCAAGCATTTTAAACCATCGAGCATTTGTGGGCAGATCTGAAGGGTGCTATTCGGAAAAACGAACTACCATCTAACGGTAGCGTTACCTGCCGCAGTGCTAGACCTGTATGATCTATTGAGCTCCTTTCATAGATTCACGGTACTTCGCTGAGCTCAACTTTCTCATTAAATTTTAGTACAAGGCGGCGCAAAATTTATTATCCAATTTTGGTTTTGAATAACTTTTTGACTAAATAAAAAAAACTATTTTAAGTGGTGAGAATCTTCATTTTGACTCTTACACGCACCATTGTTTGCCTGTTTGCATACTGATGCTATTTAGTTCACAAGTGTTAAATAAGATTGACGCCATTTGAAAAAATTAGAAATCTTCTTATTAGCTGATTAATTTTGCACTACCTCGAAATTGTCTTATTTCACTGAGTTTTATTTCAGCCTTTCGAAAAATATGTTTAGCCAGGTGTTTGTGCCACTTATGCATCACCCCAGGACATGGTTAGCGGACTTATCTTAATCCCTACGGAACATGCAAGTTTCATTGGAGTATATTTCCGGGCTAGTAAGATGATGATTAATTGTAGATTGTTAAAATTCCTGTGATGATTCTAAAATTATTCTTATTGAATTCCATACAATCTTTAAATCGGCTTAGGTTAAGTTACCTCTCTTGGATTTGGATGGCGACAAAACCGGTAGATTGTCCCATTATGACCCTCTTTGTCTAGATTTTATTTCTTCTTGAATTAGAGAATTGAGGGAAGTAACCTTTTCCAAGTCCATAAAATAGCTCTGGGCCTATAAATGGCGAGGCCGCTACGTTGTTGGCTAATTTATGTCATTTCGTTTTCAGCAATTCCTATGTGCTGGAATTCCCAAGATGAAAACCTGGTTGTTTGGACCTTATATATTCAGTTTATCTATAAATACCAGCACCAGGTTTGATGCACAAATATTAGCTGAGATGCGAATAATGCGCAAGTTAGAGCAGAAGACATAAAGAGAGTAAAATTAAATTAAGCGGACAAGCTACTTGATATTAATAACAATGCTTTATTGAATATGTTTAGTTTCTTTTTTGTATACTTTTGCAATATGAATCTACCTGATTACTTATTCAATACTTTTTGAACAATAAATGAAAATTGCAGGCGGTGGTATTTTCTGTTCTAGAAACTTTCTTCCGGAATCCTTTTGTGGTGCACTGTTTGCACGTAAACTAGTACTGCTGGGAATTGCAAATAAAATTGTGAATCCTATGCCTAGGGGGAGATAAAAAAAATTTTATTTAGTGTAGAATAAATAATGTATGGCAATTACTTAAATGATGCTCTAGTGCAAGCAACTTCTGATTTATTGACTACTTATTTCTTGTTTTTTTTTATTTTTTTTTTATTTTAATATAATAAATATAAGAATATGTATATTTCAAACTACAATGAAAACCATATAACGCAAAGTGGTGAACTATGTACAAGATTTATAAAAATTCTGCAAATTTCCATCAAAATTTCAAATTTTTAATGAGACTTTCTGGAAAAATTTCGAGTATGCAGTTTTGTAGCCCATTGAATTTTGCAAAGTGGAAATTTCTAGTGGCTAATTCATAAAATTTAGCCAGATTATGAAAATAGTCATTGCTTAATAACCTATGAACCCCAGCCTGTCACTTACTTCCTACCCCTACCAGTTTGGCGACAAGCTACTTCGTTTTTTGCTTCGTAAGAGCACCAGCTTTGGTATCCCAAAGCGTCAAACTGAATAAAATAGTGTAATTGCAACATCCAGACTTTGCGAATATTTATGGAAGCCTTACAATAGGCCATCTTGAAAATTCTAACTTCATTATATGTGGTGTAGCCAAAACCGTTGTCAGCTGTTGGACTAATGGTAGCTATATACAATATATATATATGTATAATTGGCGCGTACACCCTTTTTGGGTGTTTGGGCGAGCTCCTCCTCCTTTTTGTGGTGTGCGTCTTGATGTTGTTCCACAAATGGAAGGACCTACAGTTTCAAGCCGACTCCGAACGGCAGATATTTTTATGAGGAGCTTTTCATGGCAGAAATACACTCGGAGGTTTGCCATTGCCTGCCGAGGGGTGACCGCTATTAGAAAAATGTTTTTATCAATTTTGGTTTCACCGAGATTCGAACCAACGTTCTCTCTGGGAACTCCCAATGGTAATCACGCACCAACCCATTCGGCTACGGCGGCCGCCGTGGTAGCTAGATTATGAAAATCGATCCTGAGATGAGGTATACCCTATGATCGGAAAGTACCGGGAATGTTTAAATAAAACAAAACTCAGTTTCAGGCAAATTTATTTTATCTTCTTCAAAATATGACCCGTCTGGAGCAACACTCCTCCATGGTTCCCTGGTAGGCCGACGAGGGGCCTCTATCGATTGAAATCTCCTTCCACGAAGTGGTAATTTCAACTTGGGAAACAAAACTACCGTACTGTCACGATGGTATTTACTTGGTGTTTAGTCAAATAATCCAGCACAATTTGGGCTCGGTGCGATGGCGCGTTATCATCATGCAAAATTCAAAAATTGTTTGCCCACATTTCCAGCCGTTTGCGACGAACAAAATCTATCAAACGCTTCAAAACGGATAAGTAGTGACAGATGTGTGTCTTATAGTCCTACCAACATAAGAAAAAAATATGGGCCGGTTCCCACGTGCGCGGTTCGTTTAAAATAAACATTCCCAGTACTTTTTGATCATAGGGTACAATTCATAGGGTTTAGATTTACAAAATCTGCGGAATTTCACAACAAGCTGCCGTGAAATGTTGCTAAGAACATTGTTGTCACAATTGTCAAATGAGAATAAACGTCAAATTTATGAGCAATACCCTAAAAGAAATTCGCAATTTTTGGTAAAAAAAGTGTTTTAAACAAATTAATACGCATATATATTGACATAAAAATATATAAAAAAAATTTACTTACGCTCTTTGTGAAGAAGAATATTCGAACTCAGGCACTTCATTTGTAAACGAACCGTCAGTTTTCGCTCAGTTTTAAAGGCACGAGAGCTACAAAGGTACATATCAAATTTCACGATAATGCAATTTGCGTGGATTTGGATAGCCATTTTACGTGAAATACCAACTAAGGACTATGCTTTACTAATAAATCGTAAGCCTAGCTTTAAATTGATTTTTTTCTGTTACTTCACATTCAAGTATTGCGAATTTATGCAGAAAAGGTACAAAATGAATATACAGGTGTGTAAAGCTGTTCCAAGTCAACAGCACCGATGTCCTGTCCTGACTTTTCTGAGTCAAATATTTAAGTGTGCTTGCGGGCACTTTCTTCCTCACTCTCTTTTCTCTTTTACTTGGCAAACGCAACATACCTTAAAAAAAGTTCGTTTGCTCTTAATCTCACATCCAATTCGGCTCAATTCTCCGGCTTTTCCTACTGCTGCTAGGTATTGAAAAACTCTTAAAAAAATTGTTTATTTGCATTATGAAAATATTAAAAGGCATAAAGGCAATATTTAAATGCGCTGTGCGGATTTTTATTATTTTAAAGGGAATTATCTCATTTGGGTGAAGATGCTAAAGAGACGGAGATGCAAATGTAATACGGTTGGGCGTTGGGTGGGGGTGATGCTCGGGGCAGCCGCACGTTTGCTAGCGTACAAGCGGATTTTATGTAATAACATAATATCCTTGAGATATTTCTGCTCCTGTTGGCATTGAGAATGGATGGATGGTTGACGGCTTGTTGTTGTTTATACATACTTTTTGCAGCTTCATATTATTATTGCTATTGTTTTTGTTGCGCTCATATTGAACAGCAGCGTAATCTTTTTTGCATTAATATAGTATTTGTTTTTGCAAACAATTTGCCTGCTCACACCGAACATATTCTCGGCTTAAGTTGAAAACTTGCAGAAGACAGAGTGATCCAATTTTTTGAAGGATATTATTATTATTTTTTCTCCTTGCTTCGATTCCTTGTACTTATTTACTTTTGTTATTTTTACTATACCTTTGTGCATCGTAAAATAATTGCTTTGGGGGATGTACTCATAATATTTTTGCTTGCTGCTTGCATGCCACACTGTGGCATGTGGAAAATGATGCGTAGCCATCACGTCAACATATCAGCAGGGTGAGTGCAAGAAACCGAAAAAACGAACAAGCGTTTTTTATGAATATTGCCAGATTGAGTTATTATTAAATTTTTTATAGATATGCAAAAGCATATGCAAAATTGTATGCCAAAATGCATTAAGATGCATTTAACTGCTCCTCCGAAAATATAAAGCAGCAAAGGAAAGCAACAGAGGTATGTCATGGCATGCCGCAATGTTGCAACCGCGTGCATATTTTTAATTTGGAACAAAGAATTATACGTGTTTTCGTACTCCAGCAGCAAATTAATGAAAACACAGGCGCATACATTCAAATATGTGCCCAATATTGGTGGAGCGCATAAATCAACTCGGGCTTCATAATGACTGACTATGAGCAAGTGACAGCTCATAGTAAAAAAAAAAATAAAACAAAGTTAGCTGAAGACCCTCTGCTCAAGCTGCGCGATTAACCCCATTCAACTTCTCTGCGTTGTTGATTCTCACATTCTGCTATAAGTATTTGTATGTACGCTTATGCGCACACATGCATACGGTAGCACTCCTCGCTAAATACATCAACACTTGAGTAAGCTTGTGATCGGGGGCTAATAATCACTTTCGAATGCTACCGAAAACTTCGAAATTGTTAAAACAAACAATCCATTTCACAGAAATTTCAAAATTTTTGGTCATGCTTATGAGTATTGATGTCGTTGACGCGACCGTTTACTCAGCAAATTTTTGGTGCCACGCAGTTACGTTTAGTTGTATGGCGAACGGTGTGTGGCTCCTTTAAAATATCACGATAAATGTTGAAGATTACTACGACAACTAAAAATGAGTTTTCATCAATGAGGTCGTATGGTAATGAAAACAAAGGTTGAAATAACCAAAAATTCGGTTGGTGAAAAAACTTCAAGATAGTGGCTCTTTCTAGGATAGACATTGGAGTGGCAGACCAAAAACTGAACATTCTGTTGAGAATATTGCTGCTCTAGCGCAAAGTGACTCGCTACCTCGCTGAAGAACCTTCAACATTGATAGCTCGATGATCTCAGCAATTAGGCTGATTAGGTGAATTGACTGTTTGGCGGATTTTACATGTAGAAGTGTGCATGGGGGACATTTAAAGATTGTAATTTTTCACATATACAGTTTGTCAAGGAAGTGTTTTGACATCTACTAATCTAGCGAACTTCAGACATATTGCTCAAGAAAATACGTATTTGTTCACGGTTTTCCTTGAATAAATTCAAATAATATAATATATTGTAAATAATTCATAAGCAAGTAATAGAAAATGAGTTATTCTGTTTAAAAATTAAGCCAACATTAAAAAGCAAAAATGACTAAACTTCAAACACTTCACAGCCGAATCTTTTTATATTTGCAGTTAATAGCTTTAATTTAATTTAATTTGTTTAAAAATATGAAATCTGATTTAGTAATTTGTATGACTACCCCGAACATCTACTTATATAACACCTTGTAGATAACATTGAATATTATAGTTTGGGAGTATTTTGTCCTATTTCTCGAAAATAACATTTTTGAGCTCTTCTCAACCTTTTGACTTTTTCTTAAAATATGCCCACAAATTTTCCATTATATTACAATATAATACAATAATATTCGGTCTTTGGGCTTGTGTTAAAAGAAGTCACATTCTGACCATATATGTATATATATATATACATATACATATATATATATAAATAAATAGCGTCCCTCAAACGGAGGGACCTATAGTCTTAAGCCCATTCCGAATGGCAAATATTTTTTATGAGGAGCTTTTTCATAGCAGAAATACAATCGGAGGTTTGCCATTGTATTTTTCTTCATTCTGGGGTTTTCCGGAGTCTCGAACCTACACCTTCCGAATGATAGCCACGCACCAACTCATACGGCTACGGCGGTTGCCATTCTGACCATATACGATTTATTTTTTGGATATTTATCGTGGTAGAATTTAAACTGGGGTTCGCTGTCAACAATGAAACCAAAATTTGTTGCACGATTGTCAAATGGCATCGCAGAATATTCAAATATTGTCGTGCATCCATCTTATCTTTTATAAACACCGAAATTCCCATTCGCTTGCTGGATATGCATCCCTCACCGTGACGAAAGATTGTCATATTTCACTGTCGATATAATATTCCATCTTTCCAATGCTTTCAATGGCTGTCTTCCAACCCTATTAGGTCCATCGTTGTAATAAATAAAAATACACTTTGTTAGGTGTTTTATCTAGCTCCCCTTCCTATTTGTGGACTGTGTCTTGATATTGTTCCATAATTGGAGATATTTACTGTTAAGCCGCCGCGGTAGCTAAATGAACTGGTGCGTAACTACCATACAGAAGTACGTAGGTTCGAATCTCCGTTCATGTAACAACAAAATAATAGAAAAAGTTGTTTCTAATAGCGGCCCCCCTCGGCAGGCAATGGCAAGCCTCCGAGTGTGTTTCTGTCATGAAAAATCTCCATCCTTGTAGTATAACATGGTTTCAGTCTCATCGCGGAATATCATACCATCCCAGTAGTTGAGTTAAGTACGTTCTAGTTCTATTTCTCCCGTTTTCCAATATGCTGAGTAGAGAACAAAGGCTTCTTTCGAGTAGCTCCTGAAGTAAAATTGTGTTTTTGCAAAATTTGGCGGACTGTTTCATGAAATACTTCGTCTTCACACTCATCTCTTAGCTCATTAGCAAGATTTATTGCCGAATTCTACGGGTTTACGCCTACCTTTCTCAACGAAATATGGTACGTTCAACTTGGTTAGATATTTTCCGTGGTCTTCCTCCACTAGCAAATTTTGCACGACTAGTTTTTCTGTTTGCACACACATTTCAGCACACTTTTTCCTATTCTATAGTTGTAAAGATCAACTGAATTACCTCAAACGATGTTCGTTTTCCAAGCATTTCTGCGTTTTTCATAATGGTACGTACGATTTGATATTTGAGATAACGGTATATCCAATCATCTTAGCAAACGCTGCCGAAAATAGGCATGACAGCTGAGAGAAACCAGCATTTGTTTTGTTTTCGTATTTTTCTTTTTGCTAGCCAAATTCAAAAAGGAGCGATGGTTTTAGTTAAAGGAGTGAAAATTACGTGAATATTTGATTATGCCAAACACGTTTTCTTAACAAACTGTAATTGTTGAGAGCCGTATTTTCAATAGATGTAGTGAAACCTGAAATAATCTAAAATTTTACGTGTTTTATGTTAAAACAATTGTTTTAGTATTATTAAATAAATAAATAAAGAAAATAAAATATTTGTATTACATTTTCTTCATTGATGTTTCGCTCTACTGTGCCTTATTGAATTCACCGCTGAGGCAGTATAAGGCTAAAACAACGAACAATAATTAAGAGCAAAGCGAGCAACGGCGACTTGACTCAAACACTAGCAAGGGCAGCTTCAAAAAAATATTTTTAGAAAACAGATGAGCTGCCGAAATTAGCAGGCGAGTTATAATAAAAAAACATGCATTGTACGTATGTGGTGACTTCAAGTCGTAGCAGCCAAACAATCGACTCTTGACTTTGCTCCACTAGCCCTCCGATTCCTATAATGTAAACGAAAATGAGGATCACTCAGCTGTCAAAATCATTTAAAATGTTAAATCATTTAAATGTGAATGTTTACTTAAGTGTGAGTAGGTAATACGCAGCGGCAAGTGTGGCAATTTGTGTTTTCTTGGGGCAGCTACAACTACAAGTGCGCACCACATAACTATACTGGAGTACATATGTACATATGTAGATAAATATATACAAAATATACTCACATCTGCGGTGCTTCTACTGTTTTTGAATGGGAGCATGGAAATTGGAACTCTTTCATTGCTACTTAACTTGTAAAATATGATTATGTTTTTCCTTTTCTCAGGCTGCTTGTCTCTTTGATTTCATATTTCTTTTTGGTGTTGCATAATTTAGCTCTTTTGCGACAAAAATTGATTGTTGCATGACAGCAAATTGTGTTGTCGTCGTCCGGTTGTCGAAAGTTTCAAAAAATAACAAAACTTATTAACATATTTGTATGTATGTGTGTAACAATAATAACAAAAAATATAATTTAAATGAAAGCAGCTATAGGATGGTTGTATGTAAGTATGTATGTACATACACTCCCTCGCACATTACTAGGTACTTATACAAGTAATTATACAATAGATACATTAGGGCAGGTCAATTTGTATGGGAGGATTTTTTTCGACTCGGCCCTCTCAGAAAATTTAAAGGAAAAGTCCACAAGAGGATAGCTCTAAAGTTACTTTTGTTTTTGTTTTGGATTCTCTACAACTTTTAGTTGCAGGTAAATGTGAATAAAATTACATGCAGTTTTTTTCTTACTACAATATTAAAAAAATTTCGAATAATTTACTTTGTAGCGCCATCTTGTGATTCATTAAATGAAAAATAGAAATAGAAATCAATTATTTAAAAACTGCCCAAGCAGAAGTTGGTGTTAAAAAATAACATTCATAGCACTTAAGTAAGAATTACACTTAATAATAACTTCGTATTAATTAAATATAGTTCCGTTTAAGATATGGAGTGATTATTGCTCTACTTATTTTCTTAAAATTTTATGTAGAATTCCGAACCGTTAGGAACTATGTCACAAAAACAAATTACCCACCCTAATGTGCTCATATGTATATAAGAGTATATTATACTTACAATATAATATATAATATGATTTTTTAGCTATCATCCTTTTAAACAGTTGACGCACGTTTCGTGTTTTGTTTCACTGTCAAACATCTTCAGTTTGGTCTATAATTTAACCATGAATCGTCTTACAAACGAACAACGCTTGCAAATCATTGAATTTTATTATAAAAATGCGTGCTTTGTTAAAAAAGTTTAAGTTGGCCGAGGATCCACTTTTTTATCGAAAAATTGTGTTAAGCGCCGAATCTCATTTTTAGATCAATGGGTACGTAAATAAGCAGAATTGTCGATTATGGAGTGAGAATTGCAAGAGCTACCAATGTATCCAGAAAAGGTCACAGTTTGGTGCGGTTTATGGCCTGAGGTATCATTGGACTGTACTTCTTCAAAGATGCTGCGAATCGTAACGTAACTGTGAATGGTAAGCGCTACCGTGAAATGATATCCAACTTTTTTTGCCCAAAATGGAAGAGCTTGCATGACATGTGGTTTCAGCAAGACGGTGCCACATGCCACACAGCACGCGTAACAACGGACTTGTTGAGAGGCGAGTTCGGTGAACATTTTATTTCACGTTCGGGACCTGTTAATTGGCCACCCAGATCGTGCGATATAACGCCTTTAGATTATTTTTTGTAGGGCTATGTTAAAGCTCATGCCTATTCAGACAAGCCTGCTTCAATTAACGCATTGGAAGACAACATTAAAGCATTTATATGTGAGATACCGGCAGAAACATTGGAAAGAGTATGCCAAAATTGGACTAAGCGGATGAACCATTTGAAGCGCAGTCGCGGTCAACATTTGCATGAAATAATCTACAAACATTAAATTATATGGGCTGTATTATCGATTTAAATACAAATTTCATGCATTTTTCTGAATTTTACGCGTGGTTTTTTTAAAAACTTTCCTATAGCTCTTAAAAAATTACCCTTTATTTGAATAAAATTATACTTATATAAGTACTATATGAGCAAATAAAAATGCATGTGACAATCTCACATACACACAAGTATATCAATATAATAATTATATAATATATAATACATACACACAGATTGCACATACAAGTACATATAGTATAAGTTATGTACCAAATCAGAATTATTTGTTATAGCTCATATTATTATAATTTCCAATAAAAGTGCAATGAGGCCTCGCCGTTGAGATATTAATGACACTTTACGATGCTTTATTGCTATAATAAATTAGAAAGCCATTTCTGACGCCCAAATTGTTAGCGAAAAAGAAAGGGATACAGCTTAATTGTGAGGAAATATTTTCTTCTGAAAGTGTGAAGTGTAATTATGAGCCGTTGAGTACGAGCACACTGGATCATGAGTAGGCACTTGAGTGGAATATTACTCACAGTTTGTATTATTAATATTGCCCTCGAAAAATCCAAACGTGTTGCTCGATTTCGATTAGGATGCTGTTGACATTTACATACTTAACTTTACTAGTGGCATTGCTAAGCGTGTTGCTAACAGTATTACGGTTATATTGACAAGTTTATGAGCATAATCCTTACATAAAGTGCGCATAGTTAAAATGCCAAAAATAACTTGGACATTAAAGGTACATTTATATGAAAATTTTTGGTGATACAGAATTGTGTATGGAATCAAATCTCCAAGAAGCACAATGAGCCTGGATAGACGAAAAAATATACGTATGTATGCAAATATATATATATGTATACGATATATACTAGGGCGGGTCAATTTGTGTGAAACTATTGTATTCGACATCTTTCTTAGCAGATTCGGATTTTACAAAAAAGTATAAGGAAAAGAAGTTCATTATAGCATAACCTTGAAGTTATTTTCGAGTACACCAAATTTATGAAAAAAAACTGTACGTGTGCTCACATATTGAAGTCGCTGCATCATTTAAGAATATTCTCAATATTTTCCACGCTAAATTTTTTGTAAATTTTGGATAAAAATAAAGTTTATTTTACAATGAAAACCTTCTCCTAATTCGCAAATATTTAACTTATAATTAAAAATTAGCTTAAAAATTCATAAAAAATTGATTAAATTTAAAATTATTACCCGAATTTGTTTTTTGTTAATGAGAGTATTAGTCAGCAACTATGGGTAAGCAGCTTCATAGCCCATTTAATTTTATTATGTAAAGTATGAACTGTAAGTTCAAAGTGTAAGTGATTGATTAAAAATTGTAGAAAATAGTGAACACAAAAACAAAATTTTTTGAAATTTTTTTTTCGTTAATCATTGGGCATTTTTTTCACATAAGGCGCTTTCTCGAAGGTGTTTTATATGGTAGAAAATGCTCAGCGTCGTATGCGAAAAAAAAAATTATTTTTGTTATCTACTTTTTATTTAAATAAACGCAAAATGTTCGTAGCGTCAATTACATTCAATTTGTTCATAGTATAACAGGAAAAGTGACTGAATGTAATTTTTTTCCATTTAATTCAAACTAAAAATTTCAAAACAATAAAAAAAGAATTTTTAACATTTATCGATCTGCGAGATCTTGCGGTTCTTTAAAAAAAAAAATTAGTTTAAAAAAATGAATTGTTCGTACATCGAAATTCTCAAGTAGAAGTTTGTATCAAACAAAAAAAAAACATTCATAGTACTTAAGTGAATATTAATCTCAATATTAACTTCGTATTAACGTAATATAGCTGCTTTTTAAATTTGGGGGACTCGAAATTGACTCTGGAGCTATACGCTAGTGGACTTCATTTCTCGTAATTTTATATAAAGTTCGAGTCTGCCGGGAATGATGCTAAAAACAAAATTGACCCAGCCTAATATATAATGCGTATATATAGTAGGTATGTTTTTTTTCATTATAGTAGCGGTGCCGTAATATCGCTGCTTAAGCTTAGTCAGTCATAGTTTTTTTCCATTTGGCCACACGTTTATTTACCATTTGCATCCTGGTCTCGCCTGCTCAACGACTTTTTCATGCAGATGTTTACGGGCTCGGAGGCTTTGTTGGAAATTTCGTTTGTGAGAGAATTTTTATGACCATTTTGGGCAACGTATTTGCGCTCATCTATAAATTGAAATTGAAATTCCGCTCAATTTCTAGCCTGGTGGTAAAGCTGTCAATTTTTGTCAAACGCACGATTTGCTCATAAAGATTTTCCCATGTGTACGAAATCTATATGGAAATGTAAAATTAACGCAGCAAAAAGAAAAAAAATAAAATTTTTTTTTAGCAAATTCCTGATTGATGGGCTGGCACATGCATATGTACATATGTATTCGTATGTGTACATTAGATTGCGTACGTAAGCGTTTGCGTCTATTACTCTCTGTAAATTTGCAATTTGCAATTTCAATTTATGTTTCGAGTACAACAATATTTGTTAATCTTTTAAGATTATTGCATAACAATAAAAGTAAGTCTTACGTTTAATTATGTTCGATGGCCTCTCGTTCGCTGTTCCCTGCGGACTGGCGTTGATTGTGCCTATGTTTAATAACTACCTCTCCGTACATATGTATGTATGTATGTGCAAATGACGTGTGTCGGTCATCACAACTCGGCTACAAAAAACTTTTAATTTTAATTGTAATCCATCATAATACTCACACTTTGGTTTGACGTCTCGTCGGCGAGGTTTGAAAGCGGCATGGCGCTCTGCGTATTTGAGGGTAGTTAATTGCAACAGCAACAATTCTAGATATCCACATACACATAAAAATATGTGTACTTATATATACCCTGACGATTTGAAGGACTGTCAGCAGGGCAGGCGGTCAGTGTATGCTCCCTTCTAACCGTATCGCTCCTTTCCCAACTTTCTAGAGGTGCGCTTTAATTATCCTACCATCCTTCCATTCTCTTAATGCACGTTTACATACGTACATATATATTTTCCATCTAATATAAAAATTTGTGTTAAAAACTATAAAAAAAATGAAAAAAAAACTAAAAGTAAAAGTGACAGATGAACACAGGTTTTTGCCTCCGCACACACCCAACTCCGTTATGTAGCTGATCGTTGTCGCAAATTTCTAACTGAATACATATTTGTGAACATTTTGATTGTTTATTGTTGTTGCACCATTGTAATTCTAATGCTGTTAGTTGCTGCACAGCGCATATGTATTTGGTCCTCTGAAAATGCTAACGCAAATCTTTTGTTTTCGGGTGGCAGGAAATATTCACATGTGCATCTCTATTCCACCCTAAATTCAAGGTGTATAAATATCAATCTGTAGAGCTAGAGGTGAGTAATAGCTGCGTACATACATATTTACATGCATACGTCCTTAAATACACGGAGAAAATTTTCAGAAAATTCCTATATTTTTTAATTTATTGGATTTTTAAGAAACTCGTAGGACAGAAATTGCTATGCAGGACATTTTTTTATATGGAAAAAATGTGCAACATCGTCAAGGAAAAAAGAATTACAAATCAAAGAGCTACTTTTTAGCTACTTCAAACTTACACCTCCATGCAGTTCTGTCATAAATTCAATGCACTATAAAACTGCGTACCCATTTTTTTTGTTGAAATTTTAATGAAAATTAGTAAAATTTTGATAGATATTGTACAAATTTTGAAACTTTAATTAATTTGACATCTGTTTTTGTTTTTCTTTGTATGTATCTTTATAAAAAATTAATGAAAATTAAATAAAAGGAAAGGAAAAATTAGTCAAACCTGGGTGAAATATTTTATTGCTAATTGGGCGTAAGCAACCGTAGAAGAGTAGAGTTGAATTTGAAATTTTTCACACTCAGAGCCAGGTACCCACCAATAAAAGGTATGCTCCCTTAAAATTTCAATTCAACAGTATAGATATAGGATAGATTAAGAATGATACAATACAAGATTTAGCCATTCGAAGCAAAATTGTGAGAGTAACTTTGGCTGCTACGTCAAAAGGCTCTTGCTCAAACCATAGATCATAAGATCCGAAACTCTTTTTCTTGTGAGACTGCTCTCAAAATGTGTATTTTTTAACTTAAGTCAGTGATGCCACACCGGAAGAAATATTAATTGGAAATTTTTTAAACAAAAATTGAGAATTTTAACTTGCCTCGCCACCGTTGAAGTTAGTAATGAGTGCTCGGTTACCCAGTAAGCCTACATCCCAGTATACACATACATACAATAAACGATATGAGGCGTTAACAATATGAGGCGACAGGGGATCCACTCCATGGAGCGCCATGTACGACACCGTGCTGACAATCAATCTTCCTACAGGAGCGACGCTCGTTGGTTATGCAAACGATATAGCGTTAGTGGCCGTTGACAAATGTCTCGACCCTCCGAGAATAAAATGCAATGATGCCATTTCGTGCATACGAAAATGGCTGATATCAGCTATTGCAGTGCAGAAGACGGATTAGCACGACGAAGTCACGCGAGGACTTAATCATAGCTTTGAGTGAGTACCACATAAAAAGCTCCCAAATACTTTGGGAGTTGTCCTTTAATTTGAAGAAACATCTTTCAACAGTTAGCAGCGCAACGAGTACATAGCGCTCTATCAAGACTTACGCCAAACATAGGAGGGCCACGCGAAGAAAAACGTTAGTTAGCACTGATACGGGCTAATGTGAAAAACAGTTTATGAAGTAAGTAAAAGCGCCACAACGACTTAGTGCGTTAAGAGTCGCGAGCGCTTACCAAACGGTTTTCGATGATACCATAGCGGTTGATTGGCTCATCAAAGAGCTGAAGAGGTTGTGCAAGCCTACAGTGGAGAAGACATCCTGCGGCGTTAAAAAAGAGGAGCGAAAGCGTACCACAGGATAATGGCAACAGCGCTGGGAGCATACAACAAGGGTTCGCTGAACCAATAATCGAATACTAAATATTGCAAAATGTACACATATATGGAAAGCACGGAGTGGTTGACTTTTATGTAAGGCAATTACTCAGCGGCCATGGATGTTTTATTTGGAAAACCATGTTTGTCCTGGCGCATTAGAAAGTGCACGCCACGTTGTGTTTATTTATCCACATTTTGACAACAAAAGACATGAGCTCTTCAAAGATCTCAGTGAAGAAGAAGTGAAAATCATAGCGCAAATGTGCGATAAGGCAGAAAAATGGCATGACTTTTAGAGTAGAGGAGCAACCGTTTGGACGAGAAAAGGTTTTAGTTAAGGTTAAAGTCCCACATCGACGCCGAACTGGTCAAGTAGGCTTTAGACGCTTCCCTCCTATTAGAAAAAAATATACAATTAAAATAAACACAGTAACTGTAATATATAGAAACGAGCAAAACCTCCAAAATTAAGATTTAAATGAAATTATTTAATATTGAAATACAAAAGTAATGAACTCAAAAAACATAGTTCTAAAGAAATAAATGAAACATTGCACTTTTTGAATTTAATATAAAAAGTGGATAACAAATTTTTAAAACAGCGAACAAAATAAGTTAAAGTAAAATAAAAATAACGAAAAACGATTAACGAAGGCAGCCTTTAATGTTTTATAACTCAACACTAAAAAAATAGTTCAATAAAGCTGCACTTTGTAGTTACCTATTTTCCTATTTCCTGATGTTCCAAAGAAATACTTGTTCAAGAGCTTGCTGACCGGCATCTCAGGTTTTGTATAATTTTTCATAAGCCTCTGCGCTGGAGATTTACATAAAATACCCACGAATAGAAGTATTTATTCGAAACAATTTTATTGGAGCATATTCGTATCTCTTAGTATAAGGAAGGACGATTGAAATTGCTCTTATTTCAAACACCAATTTTGCTTATATTGCAATCACATTATTTCGCTCTGTGTAATCACACGATTAACTACGATTGAATGCATTCTTATGAAACGTAATTTACCACAGCGCGAGCCCTTTTCTATAGTCGCTGACGAGGTCCTAGCACATGAGTGGACCATTCTTAGCCTCTCCCGGCTGGTTGTCGGTTGAAACACCATGTGCCGCCGCGATTGGATTAAGTGGCGCGGATGCAATCAACTTCGCAGCGGCAGACAATCGAGCGCACAGCAGCGGGTAACGGGCAATGCGCAACAAATAGCGGGTTGCTTGTAAGTGCTGCGCTAAAGGTGAGCTGATGGACGAAAAAAGGGAGTATTTTGTTGTCGGCTGATAGCTTAGCTTTTGCACTTTGGCACATCGTATAGGTCGTGCGTGTGGCATACTGCTTTTGGGTAGTCAATCAATCCGTCCCTCGGCTTATTGTGCGTTCGAAAATCCATTTATGAAACAATTCGCATTTTCACCTTCTAGCGACACGTTCGCTTGCACTGTTCACTGGCTTTTCTGTCCTGTCTACGGCTTGACTTGCACGTCGGTGGAGGTGAGCTGCAACCCAATTGATACAAAACAAACGATATTTTAAAGAAGTTACACATGCTACAGTGCTAAAGCGCTTTTGTGTGCCGCCAGCAAATGAGGGTTAAATGTCCATGTTTAGACATCTGCGCGAATTTTTGCTTATTCGATAGTAACAAATACAATAAATGTTAGCATATAAAAATGAAGGAAGTAATGCGTTGTTGCAAATGTTGCAAGTGCAAACGGCTATAAACTCTTTTCGATTATTTTGAAGAGCTTCAAAAGACCTTCTGAGGTGCAGGGTGCTAATTGAGAGAGTTGCGCTAATGGATAAGCAAACTCGGACTGCCAAATTAGATGTGGCAATCACTAAAATTCGCTATAAATTTGGTTCGTGTATGTAGTTACGTTCGTGTATTGGTCGTAAATAAGCATTGAATAGCTGTCGCTTGTGATGGCGATTGAATTTTCTTAATTACAAAATTCCTAAAAGCCAGTGGAAATTAGTAGCGGGCGAGGTACGATGATGTTGGGTGAACAAATGGTATAAGCAAACGAAGCAGTGACACGTGTCAGCTTTTTGGTGCGTATATTTGAGGAGTTTAGAATACAACGCAAATTTTTTTATGTGCTCAAAATGTTCTGCGCCTCTTGATATGCTAATGAATTAAAGTAAAATGTGTAAATTGTAAAGAAACACAATAAATTCGAATTCCTATCAGTTGGCTCATTGCATCTACATAACATATCATATGGTTACTCATAGCAGGTTGCTTCGTTTGCTTATTAGGACAACTACTCTTAAAAATCTTCTACTTGGAAGACCTCCTAATTTATATTTTTTTTGGAAATCATGGCAGCCTCAATAGAAAAGTCAGTTTCTACATAGCTTATATTCATCAGATCCCTGAAACCCACTAAGGGCACGAAATGCCAACTGATAGATTCGCTTGAAGTTTGCCAGAAGTTCATTCAAATGGTTTAAGACGACGAAAATATGTTGAACAATATTTTTATGTCTAACGAAAGCCATTTAAATCTAAAGAACAAATACAAATTTGTGGAATATGAAGTGACTGTAATCCATAGATACTCAACGAGAGAGAATGGTATCCATTTCGCGTCACAGTTTGTTGTGCTGTCTCATCAATATGAATTGTCGCGCCTTACTTCTTCGAAGAAAATTGCATTACTACAACGGCCAGTCAAGACCGTTATTAAAAGACGTGGAAAGATTTTTTTCTTTCTGGAACTACGCCGAAAGAGAATTCATTTTAACTCTGAGTGGTTTCAGAAGATGATGCAACTTTTCACATACGCTGACCTTAAGAAACTCCACATTGCACACAGGAAGTTTACAAAACAAAGCCAAAAAATTTGAGCGATTTAAAGTAATTCATTTTACTTTTACAGACAATTCAGGCGATTCCCGCTGCAATCCTGTTGACAGTATTATATAATATTTTGATTAGATGTCGCAACCGAGGTAGAGGACATTTAAACTGAATTACTTGTAAAACTAATTAAAAAAAGACATAAAAATGTTTCATTTTTCAAATAAATTCATAAAAAATAAATTACAAGAACTAACTGAAAAGTTATTTGAGTTTCCTGATGTAGAAATATTCATCGCACATGAATCTGTAGGTGCATTGCGATATCTGATCTAGTCGATAGCTTACCTCAGATTCCCGGTCATTTTCCCGAATCGAATTTCCCGAATGCCGCTGGCCCGAATGTCTAAAATTCCGAATAATCAAAATCCCGAATGCCATTTTCCCGAATGCCAGTTTCACGAATGGCTATGTCCCCGAAAAATAAAATTTTTTTTTTATTAGTAATAAAGGATTTACTGCAATAAATTTTTGTAAAAGTGAACATATACATATTTGTAAACCAATTAGAGCACAATATTATAAGAAATTGCTTTTAAATAGTCCAATACTCTGTTTTCTCTTCTATAATTATTGTAGGAAGCTGTGATCGCTTGGATTCTGCTTTGAAGCTGATACCATTTCTTCTTTGGTGCAGCTCTTACCGATCTCCCTAAACTTAACTCCGCAATAGCACACTCTGTATCGGCTTGCTCTTTTTGTATTTCTGTCAGAAGGGAGTACAAATCTGGGTGGTGTTTTCCCACTACTATCGCGAATCGGTTATGCCACCCCTCGCTGACGTAGTTCGTTCTGCAAGCTCCTTGGAGAGCAGCTTCATGTTGATTCCACAATTCGATTGGATATTGCGTCAATTATTTAAAAATATTCGGTAAATTAGTTATTCGGGAAATTGGTTTTCGGGAAAATGGATTCGGGAAACTGGCATTCGGGAAAATGGCATTCGGGATTTTGGTTATTCGGAATTTTAGACATTCGGGCCAGCTGCATTCGGGAAATTCGATTCGGGAAAATGACCGGATACCGAGTTTACTTTCACAATTTCTTCTTTATTTCATTAACTGAAGTAGACACAATTGAAAACTCATATTTTTATTAAAGCTATGAATGATTCATGCGGCCGCCGTAGCCGAATGAGTTGGTGTGTGATTACCATTCGGAATTCACAGAGAGAACGTTAGTTCGAATCTCGGTGAAACACCAAAATTAAGAAAAACATTTTTCTAATAGCGGTCGCCCTTCGGCAGGCAATGGCAAACATCCGAGTGTATTTCTGCCATGAAAAAGCTCCTCATAAAAATATCTGCCGTTCGGAGTCGGCTTGAAACTGTAGGTCCCTCCATTTGTGGAACAACATCAAGACGTACACCACAAATAGGAGGAGGAGCTCGGCCAAACACCCAAAAAGGGTGTATGCGCCAATTATATTTACAATATATATGTATATGAATGATTTATGAGCTCGATATCATTAGTAAAAATCTATTTTTTAACTTTTTTTTAATTAATATATTTTTTTTTTTTTAATAACTGCGAAATCTTCCAACAAAATCAATCCAAATTGGACTAATTTCATTAGAAGAAATATTTCTCAAGGCCTTCAATATGAAGTGGTATGAACTAAAATTGGCTATCTTAAAATAATTTAGTTTAGATATGAGTGCCCTAAAGCATCCTTGTTTAATAGAGGCTTAACTAGCATGTGCCTACGGCTCCTAAGCTAAGGTACTTCGAGTTTTCTTTTTAAATTTCCCCACTAATGAAGAAATTCGAAACATTAATACCATAACCCGGTGCCGACCAGTGCCAGACAATGCGGGCTAAATATGTTTTACATCCTTTTTTAATAGATCCACCATCTCTTTGTTAAAGTAAGGAAAATAGAAGTGGCAGTACTGATGGAGATACTGGAGCAGTTAAGGTAGTTAATTGCCGCTTCTAGGTGAACCGTTGAAATTTTTAAGAACTCTACGCAAAGTCGCAAACTTTATGTTATGGTTGTTTTTGTTATACTCTAGTTCATGCCACATAGCTGTTAAACTATCGTCTATAGTTATCAGTCAAATGTCGATGGATTTGTGCGTCAAGCTTTTTGTTTAAAACCGTTGAAGCGCTAATTTTAATTTAAAAAAATTGAAATGAGATTTGATTTACTGTAAAAAAAAGAAATATATATGCATGTACGGTCAAAATAATGAATTGTGCTGTTATTCGATAGGATCGATATCAACTATCGAGAACCATCGATGGTCTCTTCTATCGATAGTTTGCCCGCTCACCTATGAACTATATTTTTATAAAAAAATAGTGGTGTGTTTAGAATTTTTCAACGGGGTTTATATGAATTATAATAAGAAGTACGTATTAGGGTAAGTACGTAACAAACTTCCGAGTGTATTTCTGCTATAATAGGCTTCCCAGAAAAGGCCACCTGCCACAGGACTTTACGCTGTAAAATATCAATACGCATACCATAATTTGTAGGAAAAATCAGGCATAAACACTTTTCTAGGATGCACACATCAGTCGATTATTATTATAGACGTTAGCCAAGAGTGATCACATCGACCACAGAACGTATTTTATTTTTAATGGTTCGCAAAAATCTCTTTGTACAAAGTTTTCTTAGTTTCCTTCAAATAATATTCGCAAAATAATTTCGCAAAACATCAGCCAACTACGATAAAATATCCAAGTAATGAAGGAGCTGAAAGAAATTATAATTTGGCACAACTCCAAATTCATTATTCTAGGGTCTCATGTTTATTAAGGCTTTTATCTTTGGTAAATATTATAAACTTTTTGAGTATTTTACGTTTTATTATTTATATTTTTTTGTAATTATGGCGGTGTAAAATAAGGTTATGCCCTATCAAGAGGCATATTAAATTTGTAGCTGCTCAAGAAATAGGAATGATTTAAAAGACATTTTTTTAAACATAACGAAATTGCGAATGGTATTGGCCTTTTTGTAAACGAGAGCAAAACCAAATATCTGTTGAAAATCGAGGCGGCCCGCACAGATGCAAAATTTCCATATGGGAGCCT
This sequence comes from Anastrepha obliqua, assembly GCF_027943255.1. Taxonomy (NCBI): domain Eukaryota; kingdom Metazoa; phylum Arthropoda; class Insecta; order Diptera; family Tephritidae; genus Anastrepha; species Anastrepha obliqua. The sequence goes on from NC_072892.1 coordinate 83,756,627, forward strand.
ATACTTTTGAAAAAGTGCAGCATTTTAAGAACCTAGGAGTTATGTTCGCATGTAACGGTGATTCGACTTCCGCAGTCAGGGATCGCATCAACGCCGCCAATAAAGAGTATTACGTCCACCATAACTTGTTCAAGTCCCGACTTTTATCTATAGCTGCATAGTAAACTATGTACACGAATAACGATTCGACCAATCTTAACGTATGGTTGTGAGGTATGAACTATTAAGGTGGATGAAAAATGTTAACCAAGGTCCTTGGCCAAATAAGAATGAATGATGTTACCTACAAAATCCGATTGAACTCTGAACTAAACGATCTAACTCAGAACGAGACAGCTGTAGGTTTTGTTAAAGCGCAGCGCATAAGATGGCTAGGTCATGTGATCCGTTGACTGTACCGTGAAAGAGCCTTGACAAGAAAGCTAATGGGTGTGAAGACAAATGGCAGACCGAGGAGCTTTTGGATATATGCAGTGGAACACAATCTTATGAAGTTGGGAATACGTAACTACGAAGCAACAGATCAAGATAAATCGCTTTGGAGAAGCATTGTGAAGGAAGCTTTGACGCACTCCGCGTTGTAACGCTACGAAAGAAGAAGAAGAATCATTGTGGCCGGCAAAGTCAGGTGAGTTTCTGTGTGACTTATATTCATTAGGCCTCGGGTTCGAAGACCACTGAGGGCACTAAATACCAACTGATAGATTCGCTTGAAGTTTTGCCATAAGTTCGCTCAAATAGTGGAAGAGGACAAAAATATGTTGAACTGCATGGTTTGTTATCAGGAGTGTTTTCATGGTAGAAAAATACTCGGGAGTTTGTCAATTACTGCAGCGAGGCGTTTCATCAGTTTGTGCTTCATCCTGGGATTTTGAATGGAAAGATAATTACGCACCAACCCAATTGGCTACAGCGAACTTATGTATGTGCTCTTTTTTCCGATTTTCTTTTTTATGCTCTGACCTCATATTTTGAATTCATTGAAAAGATTAAATCAAATCGATTATCCACAAAAATTCAATTTTTTAATTATTTTAAGAAATTTATTAAATTTTAGACCTACATATTTCGTAGAAGAATTTTTTATTCATAAAACTAGAGTACATCCATTGTTCGATGTTTGTCCCAGCTGTCCTCCAATTTGTGGCGTGTGTCTTGATGTTGCCCAATACTTGTAAGTAGAATTCCACTACATGAAAACGTTGCCATACACTTTGTTCAAATTTTGAAAATATTTCACCTTTCGTAAATACCAATATGCTACCGCCAGGCGTCCTAAATGCTCAGCTACACATTTAAACCAACACACACAGGCGCAAAGGTATACATATGTGTCACACATAGAGAACACCCGATCGCATGCAAAGAACTATGCAAAGAATTTCCAATCAATTTTAATTGGCACAACATCAATAAAAGTGATTCAGCAACGTATTCAAATCTGTAGAGCAATACGAATACAAATACAAATTCAAATGCAGATGTTTGGGTCAGGGGTTGTGTCGCCGGCATTCGCACTTTTGCTGTCAGTATCACAGAAAGATGGAGTAGCTCTTCGGGTGAGTTTAGTCTCTTCTATGCTGTCAAGGAATTCGGAGATGTGCATATTTTAATTAGAACATTTTTTCACCAGCCATATATCTTGTGCCAACGCTCACTCATATGAAGTGGGAATGCGGGAATGTGGCACAGCGCTACCGCCCGCTTATCAATCTTAAGATACTTTCGCTTTTCTAAAGACTCGTCTATCTACATACATATATCTACATATTCCACGAGCATGTGACTGTATATGGAATCTTTAGTAAAATGCAGTGGCATGCGCTTGTTTGTGTTATGTTTGCTTGCAGTGATAAGCCAATATTGTTTAGAACGGGCAATCGCTTGTCAGTTTGTGCAATAAATTATTTTATATGAGCGTTAAGAGACCATTCACTGCTACGGAGTAGAAAAATACTAGTATTCACTAACACACGGAGGGTTGTGTATCTGACATTTGATGTACACGTCTGTATATATGTAAATAAATACGTTTGTTGCACGCACCGCAGCTTGTGAGGTATTCATATCAGCCGTGCTACTCAGCCCCTCTTTCTGCTTCACCATGTTATTGAACTCTTACCATCTCATGAAATCTCGTAAATTTATGTGACATTCTAAAATGTTGAAATGTCGATTTTGTATTGCTGTTAAATTTTTTAACGTTCACTTTTTAATTTTTTCGTAAACAAAGTTAATTTATGTAATTTGCTCTGACCTTAATTTGGCTATTCACATTTTTGCCTGGTTTTTGGTTTATTTTTATACAAAGCCAAGTTCTACTCTGTCTGCTCTTTCCAACGCAGAGGAGGTCTACTTTTTCCTCTGCTACCACTAATACCGCATCGGATACTTTCAGAGCTGGACCATTTTTATCCATTCGGATTACATGGTCCAGCCTACGGAGCAGCTGGATCTTTATTCGCTGCACTATGCCTATGTCGTCGTAAAGCTCATACAGCTCATTGTTCCACTGCCTACGATACTGGTCGTCATCAATGTGCAAGGGGCCTTGAATCTCTCAAACAATTGCAAGGCATGCCTCAGCGGATATTGTCACCGACCAAGCGCTGTACGATAGGACAGGCATGATGAGAACATGCTAAAAACTTCTACTTAGAGAATTGATATTTATGAAAGATAGTGAACGATACGAAATTAATCACCCTACGAAAGATGTATAGTTTTAGCAAATGTATGTCAATCATATTTGACATTTGTGAAGTAGACAAATGCAGTACACAAACACACAAGCAATGGAGTACTGTACTTCGCAAGAGCTTTGCAAAACTGATCTCATTGAATTCTCTTAGTACATAGGTGGGCAATAGGAGCATTATCCGCATAATTCGTGTTAAGCATTTTAATATGAAATGGCTAAGTGTTGCGTCCAGATCTAGTGGGGATATGAAAGTGAATGCTACGTTATAGAGATGAACAATCAATGTCTCCTTTAATTGCAATATAAGCAAAATACAGCGGATGTAAAAACCTTCTATCCTCTAGACTCTTTAAGTTAATTTAAATCAAATAGGAATTATAGGAAGGGATAGGATTTGAGGATTTTAACGACCTGAGAGCATATTTAAGGAACACCTTCTGTACACGTTAAATTCTCTCAATTGCGAATTCTTGGTAAGGCCTCCAGATAAATATTGCATTTTTTAATCTAGACTGAACAAAGGAAGTAAAAAGTAATTTAAAAGTGCAAGGGTCCGAGAATTTCGAGCTATTACGCCGCTATGATTGTATAAGAAGAACGATTTTATTCCCTATTCACTACGCTCGGCAGCATTGAGCCTCGGCAAGACTCTTCCATCTTACTCGGTTTTGGGCTGTTGTTTTCCCGCCGAGAGCCATTACATCTTGTCAAAGTCACTGTGTGGTGTGGCGTTCATGCGGGAGGAGTGATTGGGCCGTAATTTTGAGGATATCACCAATAAGATCTCTGTTACTGGCGAACGCTACAGCGGGGCTTAGCGAACATGTGGTTTCAACAAGACGATGCAACCTCATTCACAGCTCGGGCTATAATTGACATTGTGAAGGAAGCGTTTGCTGGTCGCGTAATCTCCCGTTTGGCGATTTGGTATGACTAGCAAGATCACCCAATGTTACCATCCTAGACTTCCTTTTTTTGAGGCTACTTGAAGTCGCGGACTTATGCCAATAAACCTCAGAGAATCGCATCCCATAAGAAGAATATTCGACAGGGTTGCAAACAATTATCCTCAGATTTCCTGCGGAAAGTCATGGAGAATGGGATAAAACGAACACAAATGTGTATTAAACTGGCGACAGCCACTTGAAGGATATCATCTTTTCCACTTCAAAATTCAAAAGGTCCATACAAAAATTCTTAAGATCCAAGCAAACATTTCTGTAACCCAAATTCAATTTTTCATTTAATAAAAAATGTATTCAAAAGTAAAATTAGATGATTAGTTTTACGTAGAATCAAAAAATCTCTTGTCGGATCTCAAGTCATACATGGCCAAAAGAGGACCGAAAAGGAACGCGAGCTGTGTACTCTTTGAAAACAGAAAATGTATCTATTGTCTCAGGAGTACTTTCAAGTCGCTACCTGATAGAGAAACACGAAGAAAGACTGGACGTGATTTTACGAAGATTCTGCAGCTTTCGATATACAGCCATTCCATATTAAATGTAACAACATTGCCTTCGATTTCGTGCAAATTTTGCATTCACACAGTCATAATTTCTAAAGCCTTTCAGACTCCTCCTCAGAATTTTTTTAATTTAAAAAGTGATTTTCCAATATTTTTAATAATTGTGGTTACGTAGGAAAATTTTGGGAATGCAGAACGAAATATTTAAAAAATTAAAAGTAGAGCCTTTAAAAAAATATATTTTGTGGGAAAAATTACTATAATAATGAAACTAAAATACTGACTTATAACCTTAATCGTAACCCCATTAATGCAAGTCATGCCAGAATATATTGACTTATATAAAGTTTGAGTATCTCTTGTTAGTGACGTTTTGATTTTTTCCATCTCCAAAACTTCTGTCAAGAATGTCAAGTGTTAAATTTTAGATAAATTGAAGACCATGTTGGAGAAACTTTTGGCATTTAATTTGGAATGGCTGTAGGTATAAGCGAATATCAGTTTCAGGTACTCAGAATCAGGGGGCGGATGTTGATGTAATAGGTGTGATGAATTTTACTAAGGATGCCGGTTGGTTCGGCAAGCCCAACTGCGATATAAAATTGGGCCTATACCTCTGGCCTATGTGTGCGGATGCCTTCATCGGTAGCAACTGCAACCCAACCTTCCCGAGGCAGTCATTGAATCGGCACTCGAGGAATCTCTAACTTTCCCTCACAAAGCCCACGGCGACCCTCTTTGCCACCTGGAAAAAGGAGGTCAAACTGCCTCTGATGGTAAAAGTCGATGGCACACCAATTCCGACGGTAAACAACCCCAAAATTTTGGGTGTAACCTTCGACATTTTGCTCTCCTTTCCTGCGCACACAACCGCAATTGCCACTAAGGTCCAAAATCGCAAGAAGGTCCTCAAATCGCTTGCCGGCAGCACTTGGGGCAAAGACAACGAATTGTTGCTATCGACATTTAAGGCAATTGGCCGACCGGTTCCAGAACTAGTGACACGCAGTGGATAAAGGTGCAGACATGCCAAAATGCTGCCATTCGGACAGCGACCGGTTGCCTCCTGATGTCCCCTATTCAACACCTTCACAATGAGGCAAAAATGCTACCTGTAATGGAGCACAACAAACTGCTCAGCAAGCAGTTCCTGCTAGGGTACTACCGCAGGTTTCACCCTTACAGACACCAGATTAAGTCAGCGCCTCCTGCTAGGCACGTCAGGAGACACCTTTTAATCTACTCCGACGAGATCCAGGACAAAACTGACAGACATTTACTGGACCAGACAGTCAATAAACGACATTCACTGGGATACCGTCACCACCTTCTTAAGCTCCCGTTCTATGAATGCCGTAATCGGAGTCCAACCACCACCTATATCAGATGAAGAGCTCCAGTTTCCCTGTGAGACACGTGTAACACTGGTACAATTACGTTCTGGATACTGTAGCAGGTTAACCTCCTACTTATCTAGATTTGACCCCGACATACCAAACATATATGTCCGGCATGTGAAGGTACCCCGCATGACACTAACCACCTTTTTACATGCCATTTAAAACCTACTCATCTAACACCCCTCTTCCTCTGGACCCAACCCGTCGAAACAGCATGTTTCCTGGGCCTACCTTTAGATGAGCCAGACGAATACGACCGGTGATATACCCTACACTGACGGGGTTTCTATTGCTGTTAAAACAACAACAACAACAACAAGGCACTCATTCAATGAACGCATTACTATTTCGAAGGATAAATACCTGCCAACACAAACCAATTGCCTCAAATGAACATTTCAATTAAAATATGGCATATGTATTTTCAAATAATATAGGGTGATCAATCATGAGGTGCTTTTTTCAATAGTTAAAAAAAAACGAAAATGTAAATTATGTTCAAAACCTTTATTTATCATTTGAAAGGACATTCTTTGACATTTACTTTTTGAATATGACTTCATTCAAATGTTGGCCGCAACTACGCTTAAGGTGGTCCATTCTGAAGGTCCAATTTTCAATCATTCGACTGGTATGTCGTGAATAACACGCGTAATGTTGGCTTCCAGAGCTTCAATCGTAGCTGGTTTATCAGCATAGACCTTGGACTTCACGAATCCCCAAAGAAAAAAGTCCAAAGGTGTGATATCATAAGATCTTGGTGGCCAACTCACAGGTCCTGAACGTGAAATCAGCTGCTCTCCGAAATGACTTCTCAATAAAGTCATTGTTTCACGAGCTGTATGGCACAGAACGCTGATTTTCATAATACAGTTGAACCATTTGTAGACGTTGTTGCGGTGTGAGTCTTTCCATGATGAAATGCCAAACGCTGTTCAACAAATCCACGATGACAGTTTGCCACAACTCGCGCGCGATCTGTAAAAAAACGTAAATGAAAAAAACCCCTCTTAATTGATCGCCCTATATTTCTGGCTGAAACCTTTAAGCAGTATTACTCTAATTGCTCTCCTATCGACTTCGACGAGCTTATCACTATTTAAACAATAAAGTTTGGATTTATGTTTTGATGGCAATTCGCATATAATCGACACAAAATTCAGTAAACTATTTATTAGGATTTGTGGTGGCAAGGAGTACAACAACAAAGTACTTATAAGCAAGGAAGAATAACTAACTAAATAAATAGAATTTTCATAGTAGTGAAAAGAGCGGAGCTTTCGCACACTTTTAGGTATTTGCGTAAAGGAAATGTCACGGAGAAAATGCTAACATTTGCAAATTTATCTAAACAAGTGTGTAACACACAGCAGGAAGTTGCGCCCTTCGAATAGCCAAAGCCCGAAGAGTTACACAAAAGCAAATGTGTATTTATGTATGTGTTTGTGATAGTCATTAATGAACCTCCGTCCGACTATAGAATTAAATGGACATACTATAGCAAGCGACAAACAGGAATGACTGACTCACTACAGCCACCGGTGATATCTTCTACGTCATCTCTACTCGTGTTGTTGGCCAGAGCCTCTTATGAAGACTATTAAAAAGGACTAAATGGCAATTAAACATTCGATATTTAGGAAGTAATGTGGTGTCGTGGGGGGTAATATGCACGAGTATGTGAGAATGTAGTAACGGCAATTACTGTTTCTCCCTCCACCAGAATAATGCATAAATACCAGAGTGTGCACTCTCAACTGCCCTTGCCGTAATTCCAGGAAAAGTTGTCTTTTCCGCTGGTAAATATTTTTGCCACTTTCAGCTACGGTCAGTTTCAACTTTATTTTGGAGTGCGGCTGCTGTTGTCACCTCTGTAATTGGTGTGTAGTGCTTTGTCCATATGTATATACTATATATGTATGCGTGTGTGTGTACGTCTGCCGAAAAGGACAATTGCCATATACTTAGCAATTAAGATGCGACGCAGTTGTAAAATCAAGTTCGCACCGGTGTTGGCCAACCTAAGGCAGGTCCCTTAGCGCTCATTGTAGAGACACTTTGTGCAAGGGGCTCGCTGGCCACACAGTGTCATACGTTATCCATGAGTTCGCATCTTTTGAAACAAACTTAAATGAGTTTGTTGTGCCAGAATGCGATATTTTGCCTTTGTAGGGGTGTATGTACATGTATACTTATGTGTATGTGTGTGTGTGTGGTGGGCACATGGAGAATGTGCAAACCAGCCGCTTGACCACCACTAACATACTTTAAATGTGTGCTTGAGTACATATTTAGATACCACTGGGGTTCTAAGTTTACATGCTGGAACCCAGCAAGGCTCCGGTTAAACAACTTCTCAGTACATTTATCAAACAACTTAAATAATGACCTTCTATTGAGTTATCTGCGATAACATTTGAACTTTTACGCCATTTGGCTACTTTCATGTCCGCTGTTGCGTCTTTATTTGTTACATAAATTCACTGGGAATTGCTAAATTAATTGATGTGAATTGTCAATGAAATGTTATTATTTTCACATGTTCACATTTTCACTCTAAACAAATTTCCTGATCGTATACCAATCAGCCTTATTCAGTACGTAAATTTTAAAGTTTTGAAATAAGCTTTTTAATACGTAATTGTTATTTTATTGGCGTTTTTATGTGACGTGTGCTTACATATGCACGTGTATTCATATCTGATATGAAAGCTCAATGAAATGTTTTTATACCTATTCTGGCCATATTGCAATGGACACGCGTATCGATACAAATTTATGTACTTATATTTTCATAGAAGCCTGGATAGTTATTAAATGAATTGGAACTTTTGTTACGATTTGATTGATAAGGTGAATGTTATTATCAGAGTAACCAAAATATGTTCAGCATATTTTTTGAAGTTTATACTAACAACAAGCTGACTGTAACATTTTACAGAACAATATCAAATTTGAGCTATATTTCTTAGAGCATATTTTAGCATCTGGCGAGCTTGCACAATCTATTATAAGGACGGACAATTTCTGGCATATGCCGATAATATCAACATCATTACCAACGACAGTGTTAGTTCTTCTGCCTTTTGGATAGAGAAGCTAGGCGAGTGGGTCTGGAGGTGAAAAAGATCAAAGAAGTATATCCTGTCATTACGCAAAAAGTTAGTTCATTCGCGCCTTAGCAGCCCCGTTACTGTTGGCAGTTAAAAATTCGGAAAAGCAGAGGATTTCGCCTAACAGTGCGAGCCGGCATTAACACCAACAATAATGTAAGCTTTGAAATCCAACGGAGAATTTCTCTTGCCAACAAGTGCTACATTGGACTAAGTAGGCAATAGAGTAGTAAAGTCCTCTCTCGACGAACAAAACTAATACTTTATAAAGCATATTTTGATCTTTTGCAAGTTGGTGGCGGCGATCACTTGACATTTCCATTTGGACTTTGTTGAACTTGGCCAAAATCGTTTAGGCGGTTGCTATGCCAATAAAAAAGAAGAATACTTAGCATGTTTTACAATAAAAGAATATGTCGTTGTTCTGTAACTAATAACAACAATTTCTGTAATAATAACTCTGTGTCGAAAATGAAATGAATATCAAAGTGAAAACTCTCTGCGTATTTACTTGTTAATAAAGTTTGGTCTGCGCGAAAAAGGGAATGTATGTTTCACAGCGAGAAAAAAAAATTGTCTTAAACCGGAATGATTTTTGAGATAATTCATACCCGTACTTACACTTGATATACCAAACTTTAATGGGCTACAAAGCTTTATATTTAATGAGCGGAGCCTAATAGCTTGTTTCCATTACATCAGAATGGAAATTAAATATAAAAAGGAAAAAGTTGTCACTTTGACCTTAAGGTCTTGTGTAGCCTCTACTTATCACAATACCTCATCCGATCCTAGTTCTCTCAGTAATCTTAATTGAGCGTATGAGCTTTTCTTCATGGCCTACCAGGTTTAGATATCTACCTATTCTTCTTGCTATGAGTGTGGTGTGATGGAGTTTGCGAGGATTGGTCACAGAAATAGGAGCAATCGAGCCTGTGAAGATGACTTCAAAATCTGAAGTCACCTGTGAGGATTTCGGTACGTCTTTAGTAAGGTTTATGATATGCTTCTCTATAGATTCGCGAGATAGTGGCAGAATCCGTCACTATGGTCTTGAAATGAGAATAAAGGAAATCCTAAGTAATTGGCATTTTTACTGTTTCGAATAAACCATTCTTCTTCTTCAGTTGGACATACCAAGTGAAGCCAAGTCATTCCCACTTGGTCTTTCCTCTGCTACCATCGATCCGGTTTGTCCTCATTCACCATCAGACCCATTCGTACAAATTATTAATATACTGAAAACATCTCCTTTTGTTAATTTTTTACTTAAAAATAAACCACTAGGTGGACCATCTTGTACATAGTTCATCGCATATGGGTTTATTATATCAACTGCATTCAAATTAATTACTCTTTCTCTTAATTTCCTCCCACCAAAATGCCAGTTAATTTTCTAATTGCCTGATTAGCAGTTTGAATTTAATTACAAATATATTATAGAAGTTGAACTACTATTGACAGTTGCCAAAATGGTCTATAAATTTCCAATTTTAATGTCTTTTGACGGGCGAATAGCCGAGAAAGAGAAGTTAAAAATTTACAGGTCTAAAGCAAATTGCCTATAAAATAAAATAATGCCAATCCACCTTGTTCGCGGAGAAGCCACCAACTTACAACGCAAGTGTTCTTCGGCAAATTGAAAGAAGAGCGATTAGAGTGTCCGCAAAGGATAAATCGCGCTATCTGAAATACTTCTAAGTTCGGCTAATATTCGTAAAATACTTGCAGCTTTCAATTGGAAATGGAATGTTGTTAAGTGGCGAATTAACTATTCAACTTGAACTAATTGAATTGAACAAGATTAAAGAATTTCACGCCAAAATGAAGCCATTTCAATAGTCGCCATACAGCGAAATGGACGGTAAATGGCGAATGGGCAAGCGCAAATACTTTGCCGGTGACAACGACAAGTGGCAGCTGCCAAAAAAGAAAGCCGTTAGTTCTCAATACGGGGTGTTTACGCGCGAAGATTTACGAGCCACAAACAGAAAAGTAAGTAATACTCTGCTAAATTGAAATTGACCCACAAGACCGGAGGGGATCCGTTAGCAGCAGTGCTGATTTGAATAAGTAGCGTTGTTGTTAAGACAGCTGATGACCAAGCGGCCAACCGATGTTGCTCATGTTGAGGTTACGTTGAACACTGTTGCTCTGCTGCCACTGCTGTCCTGTTCTGTCCTACAAGCAAATTGGCTTAATTTCTTTTTAATTTTCTTCCGCTTCTTTTCCGTCGCAATGTTTTTTTCCAATGAGTTTGAGATTTTCAAGCTTTCCATGCCGTAAAATAAGTGGCATACAAAAATTTAATTTTCGAATGGGTGATTGCGAAGAACGTGCTGGTCGACTGCTCAATTGAGGTGCACAACTTTCTTTCTTAAGTGCACATTTAAGAGGCGGCGCGAAAGTTTAGAAAAGTAATAGAGCCACACAAAAAATTTCACAGCATCTCATTTGGCGATGAGGGCAGTCAGTTCATGAACCGTGTCCCAATTTAATTTCTTTCTGACTGCCATACAGCTCACCTCACGCCAACAAAAGCTTACAGACATTCTTTGAGCAGTCATAAAAGTGAAATAAATAGAAATGAAAATTTCCGCGGTGAGCGGCTAATATCCTACTGTGGCTACCACTTAAATTTGTTTTACCCTCACTTTCTGGCCGCTCCAACATCCGCACGCCGGCACTAAAGTCATACGCAAATACGCCAAAATCCCGTTGAAAATGCGTGGAATTAAAGGACTTTTTCACATTTCTATTTCTTTTGAAGTGCCACCTTTGCTTTGCATCGCCGCTTGGGTTTTCCTTTTATTTCTATTTATTTATTAATTTTTTCCCTTCGACGCTAATGTGTCACACGCACTTTGTCGCACTCAATCGCCGAGAATTGTGTGTGGTAAGCATGCACCTTTTCGCCCTCTGCCAGCCAGCCTCCCTTCTGTCATTCTAAGCGGCCCTGCGGTAATGAAAATTATTATGCTTACAGCTGGACATAGCGCGAAAAGTTGTAAGCAATACTATAAATTCACCTTTTAGCTGCTGGCAAAGTCTGTAGAAGTTTCTTCCATCAGTCCTCAGGCGGCAGCTTTTAACACCCTCCACAACAATCATAATCATCTACATCACCGCCGTCACCTTTGCTGGCCGCTTTTTGTTTTCATCTGTGTTGCCGCCTGCCCGCGGCCATCTGTGGAGACACATCATAAAATGTCGCCGAATGACTTCATAATGAAAATATGAAGGTGTTGCCTTTGCCATTGCTTTCATTTATTCTTTTTGATTTTCTTTGCTGCTTCTTGTCGCAGCACATTAAGTTCTATTATGTCCTTTTGGAATTTCTTGGCAACTTTCCGCGCTCTGTTTTTCATGCTCATGTTTGCTTTGTCGTTTATTTGATATTTGTGTTTCTTCGAACGCCAGGATAATGCGCCACATAAGCTGATATTATCGTTGACCCCCGCATGGGCGTAATTTAATAATCTCCAGTCAACTTTTTATTTTGTTTTCTTAAGGTGCATGAACCTGTAATGAAGTCGGCATTTTTGCTCCTTTGTACTTATTTACTATATGACAAAACCATTAAGGTTTGCTTTTCGTTTCCTATAATTTTTCTATTATTATTTCTGTTTGGATTAACTTTCTTTTAATATTAAGCATAATAGTAAGACGAAAGTAGCGATAAATGCTTTTATTGAGCTCGTTATTAATATATTATTATTAAACATTCAAAATATATGTACAAGTGAATATCTACGGTAAAACGCTTTTTCGCATATTCTGAAACGCTTTTATGGATCTGCAAGAAAAAAAAAAATACAATATATAGGAACCCTATCTATGTATAGATGTTACTATGATATATGAATGTGGTGTTTGGAGCACGGAGTGTAATTATTGTGAGATTTATCAAAAAATAACTGAAATTTAATCACAGTAATAAATTTCTGAGCTTTATTGCACTGTTCAAAAGATATAATCTTAAGTCGAGTTAAAGGATTTTGTTTGGTTAACAAAATTAAACGAGCTGCAGATATAAATCCAAAAAAATTTCTGGTTCGATAGCCACTGTCAAAACGTGCGCGAAAAAATGCTTGGTTTCCTGTACTCTTTTAGAGAATCCAACAACGATGAGATGAAGAGACAGACGCATTCTTTCAGGAAAAAAATACTTTAAATTGTGCAATCGAAAAATTTTGATTGGAGTTGCAAAGAAACTGAGCTACTAAATTCAGTAAGAAATTTTGGCCCCAGAAATTTCAAAAAATCGATTTTTTGTTGATCTTTGATTTTTCGAAAGAGATACTAAAGAATATACTGCGAAATTTTCATGACTAAATTCTCAATAACATAGCTTCTACAGCCCATTAACTAGGTAGAAAGCGGTCTGAACGCTCCTATACCTCAGACCTTAAACTCAGGATCCCAAGCGATTATTGGTGCTTGCCCAATTTACAAAGACATCCGTGTTCTTTACTTTGGTAAAAAAGCTTAAAATTTAGCGAGAGTGATAACCCTCTTAGAGGGACGCAACTATTATGCGTTATTCAAACAAATACCTGACAGTGTTAAATACAGGAACTTGGCTACCACATTTTTAATATTTGTATGGCACACAATGTTATAAATTATTGCCATAATTGTTTTTATTTATTTTTGTTCTAGCTACTCTGAAATCCTATGTCATATTCAATGTATTATGTTTACTATAAAGGTGAATCTCTGTACGTTGTCCGCGCATAACTACGAAACGACAACACCAAATGACTTAAAAATTTTTATACATTCATACCTTCACCCAATTAAGGTTATAGGCATGTTGTTATGATGGAACCCCTTCCCATAGGCCGCGCCACCACTCTCATTCAACACTAATATACGAATATTTGCTAAAATTTAATGTAAAAAAATCTTAGTTTTCCCTATTTCCCACTATTTATAGCACACTAGACTTCATAATCCGCATAAGCTGTTCAACTATGACCCAAATGCAAAGTTAGAAAACGGGTTGAGATAGAAAATTAATAAAAATAATTTTGCTTGATATTTTTCTGATTGGTTCTTTTGATTTTATTCAACGAGGCTTAGCAACGGATGCCGGGTATCGTAATATTATGGTTATTAATAAAAAAATATTTTCTATGAAATTATTGTTTGTAATTCTTTTATATTATATACATACCCCAAATCCCTCAAAACTACTCCTACGCGAGCGGGGCCGGGGGTTAAAGCTAGTAATATTATAAAATAAATGAAATATGATACTACTACTGCTACTACCACTAATCTAGTTCAGTATTGCCAAACTTTTCTTATCATAATAGTTGGAATGAGTTTTAGAACACAAACATAATATAATGTACATATATAAAGGGTGGTTAAGTTTCAAGGGCCGATATTGATTTTGAATAAAATACATTTTTTTTTTAATTATTCCCATTTCTCTTTATTGCAATAATACCGGTATAGCTCAATTACGTATGGAACAAAATATCGGCCAAATGGCCGCCGCGGCCTCGGCGGCACACCTCCATCCGATGGTCCAAATTTTCGATGACGCTGAGGCATAATTAAGGTTCTATGCCGTTAATGTGCCGAATTATCTCATTCTTTAGCTCTTGAATTGTTGCTGGCTTATCGACGTACACCTTTTCTTTCAAATAACCCCAAAGAAATAAGTCCAACGATGTCAAATTACATGATCTTGGCGGCCAATTGACATCGCCGCGACGTGAGATTATTCGGCCACCAAACTTTTCGCGCAAAAGAGCCATTGTTTTGTTAGCTGTGTGACAAGTGGCACCGTCCTGTTGAAACCACATATCGTCCACATCCATATCTTCTAATTCGGGCCATAAAAAGTTCGTTACGATCTCACGACAGCGAACACTATTCACAGTAACTGCCTGACCGGCCTCATTTTGAAAAAATACGGTCCAATGATGCCGCCGGCCCATAAACCGCACCAAACAGTCACTCTTTGTGGGTTCATTGGCTTTTCGGCAATCACTCTTGGATTATCATTCGCCCAAATGCGGCAATTCTGCTTATTGACGAATCCACTGAGGTGAAAATGTGCCTCATCACTGAAGATGATTTTCTTAGAAAATTGGTCATTCACTGTTGCCATTTCCTGCCACCATTCTGACCATTGACGACGCTTGAAATGCTCAAGAGGCTTTAGTTATTGAGTCAATTGCACCTTGTAAACGTATAAATGCAAGCCTTTATGCATAATGTTCATCAACGACGAGCGTGAGAGGTACAATTGTTGGGCACGACGACGAGTTGAGGTGGACGGCTCTTCAACCACACTATCGCGAACAGCAGCAATATTTTCTGCAGTACGAGCTGTACGAGCATGCACTGGTGTTTTCACATCTCCTACAGACCCGGTTCGCTCAAACTTTTGCACAATTGACAGAAAAAATCACTATAGGTGTACGCGCCAATTATATATATATATTATAATAGGAATAAGCGTTTCTACTATTTCGCTATTAAAAGTAGAATTCGAGTCCGGGAACTCAGATTCAATATATAAGTATGAGTAAAAACAAGTAGTAAGGATTTTAGTGCTGAATTAACTGAATTAAGCGGCAGCCGACTCAGAGGATATATTTGGATGGTTAAATTCGTTAAATATAAATCCTTTCTAAAATTTGCTCAAAGAGAAAACTAAAATGGATCTCAATTTATATTGGGAAGGGGTTAGTAAGCCAAATTTTGTAGTGAGCATATCGAGATATTGAACCATGAATTGGAATGTGTATGTATGCGTATGTATATGTACGTAGCCAACTAATTTATTTGTTTCTCTAATGCTTTCCTTTTCAATAATAATAAATTTAAAATTTTGAACAAAAACAATAATGTAAACATATATTTTTAAAATGTTTGACAGGCATGAAACTATAAACGAACTTAAAAGTTAATGACATACATACACATGCGCAAACTACCAAAACCACTTAAAGCGTATTGGAATCGAAGCACACCGAATTTGTGACACTCAATTAGCTTGAACGACAATATTGCCAACTCGATGCTTGTACGAAAATCAACTTGCCAGAGATGGCTGTGAGGGGGTTGCATTTCACACACCCCAAATATGGCATACGAGCACAATTGAGGGAATCCGCGATCTATCTTCTTGTGGAAGCTACCTAAGCAAAACTGCCAAAAATGTCATGTGTGTGTGCGTGTGTGTATTGATAATTGTATCTCTCTGTACATACCCACATGCATATGGGAATCCATTTAAGTTAATATGATTACTTGTACCTCTGCTCATCTTTGAAACCCCTAATAACAAGTGAATTTGCAGAAATAACCCACCACTGCCCACATTAGAGCTCGGCAATGAATCGAATGAAGGGATGCGTTGGTGGTGGTGTTGTTATGTTTGGTTACTTACAAACTTTATGGCTTGTGCGAAACTAAAGCATTAACGGCAAAATGCATTGCAAAGGATATTCTAAAAATGAAAGTGAAAATATAATAAAATATTGGCAACGGCGTAAGTGCGTGCCATAAATCATATAAAAAATGAGGCAGCCAACCATCGTTATGATTGTTAATAAGTTGCAACAACTTTGTGCATATTTCCGTTCTTGTTCTTCTTGCTCATGTTTCTTTTATTATACCTACTGCACTAATGCCTGCAGTACGAAACGCGAAAGTAGTGTAAACAATCTGCAAGAGAACTTGCAACACAAAAATACATACCATTTTTCGGAAGATATGGAAGCAGGATTGTGGGCATAACGCGTGGTTCACGAGTCACGGATGTAAGTGTACATGTGTACGTGTACATACTTTTGGAGTTTCTTATCAATTTAATTTCACTAATGTAGTGTAATAGCAGCATTTATGGCAGTTTGTCACTGTATTAGTTGGGTAAAGTTAAATTTTGCGCGCTTCGGTGAATGAATATAAAATATTTACATGAATCATATGAATGCAATTGAGTGAGATTTGAAAATAGATTCTTATTGCCTAACCGATTATGAACAAATGTCAACAAAAAAATCAATTGAGATGAATTTACTCAAAAGTATACTGTGAATTTTAGTGTTTGTATGTATATGTACAATATTTACTCAGGGCCAATTTTTAAGCACGGGACTGAATATGTTTCCGAATTAAATGATTCAATAACTAAAGAACTGGTGTTTTTACATAAATATCTGGGGCATGCTTCTTTGTAAAATATCTTATTTTTGGACATAGATGATAAGATGAGATCAAAAGCTATGAAATTTTTAATTAAAAGTTTATATTACTATACTATGCCCTTTTTCCAAATATTTTATTTGTTGCTCTTTAAAAATGATTGGCCATATTCATACATTCACATGTGTTCAACATTTCCGAACAGTAATTCGTTTATAATAAATAATACAGGGAAACATTTAAATTGAAATATTTACTTTATTTAAAAATATTTTATAGTTATAATTAATAACAATTCATTGTAATTTAATACTGAAGTTTTTATGTTTGATTAACTATGTGAACAGCGCCACAACTAGCCCTTCTGGCTACCAGCTACAAGCCTACCTGGCGTAAGTGGTGACTAAGGTTGTATAGTACATAAGTACGCAGAATTAAGTTAAGTACGCTAATCAAGTTCATGTAGTAGCATTAAGGGGGGCAGCTCCTCCAGCACTTTTAAATTTTCCTTTTTTTTGCTTTAAAAGTTGATTTACAGAATAAAGTTGATTCTAGAGAATATCTTTTCAATATTTTAAGCTTAATAGAAAGTCTAAAGGTCCCTATAAAGTCAGTGAAGTCTAAGCGTGACAAGGACTGGAAACTTGCGTTTTTCTCGAAATAAATTTTTTTCAGGGATATTCTTTAACATATTGGCCTTTGCATGTACCTCAAATTTTATATTAATTATTACTAAAAATATTGTTCAATTTTAATATTGTTAACAACAAATGTAATTAATCTTTTTCACGTCAAGTTTTAATTTTTTTTTCGTTAGAAATAGGTAAGCGCAAAGCGGAATAACTTATTTGAATGAAACATTTTTGTCTGGTTGATTTAAGTTGATTACAAGAGGCTGTACATTTCACGGCGCAAATTAAGGGATCCACGTTTGAGCAGCTATAGCACCGCCATTGTTTTTTTTTTTATTTCAAACAAATTTTTATATATTCATTTAAGAATTACATACATATTAGAATTTATTTTAAGATAATAAATACTCTCAGTTTTTCACAAAACATGATTGAAAAACTCGTTGTCTGGCGGAGCTGCACCCCTTAAGCTAAGCACATTGATGAGGTACATGTCTCATGTCAAGAACATGAAATAAAATATAATTTGGAGACTATTTTATGATAATTGGAATGCAACTTTACTCCTAATTACTTAATCACAGGAAGTTTGAATTCATTGAATTGAACTTTGAACTTATTTCGACCTCTAGAATAAATGAAAAAATGGTTCAGTGGAGCAGCGTTCCCATCTTAATGCAATTGCAGTAACTTACCTATGCTAATTTAGCATATGTTACCCTGTTGCGAAAAGTTTCCTACTACTGCAATTTTATTGTAGTAAATGTACAATAAATGTACAGTCTGTCTAATAGAAGCTTGACTGCCGTAACTTAGAATCTATTTGACCAATTTGATTCTAGCAAATTGCATTTATAAGCTTATAATAATAAAGGGTTTTCCAATAAGAGGTGTTATTTTGATATTCAAAGAAAAATGCTTTTTTTTATTATAAATGATCGGATGTTTATTTCATTATAAAGAGGAAGGTATGCCGTTAATAGTGGAAAAGAACATCAGGCAAATGACCACCACGACCACGCTTATAGGACAATATCCTTTTCATGAAATGTTCCATAACCGAATTGTAAAGTGGCTGCCCTATGTCCTCGATAGCCTCACGAATTCCATCTTTGAGATCTTGAATCGACGCTGTGCTGTTGGCGTAGACCTTCTCTTTCAAGTAGCTCCAAAGAAAAAAGTCGCAAGGTGTTAAATCACAAGATTTCGGTGGCCAATTGTGATCTCCTCTTCGAGAGATAACACGATCCGGAAACTTTTCCCGTAAAAGATCAATGGTTTCGTTGCTTGTGTGGCACGTAGTGCCGTCTTGTTGAAAATAAACGTTTTCAAGATCAATACCATCCATCTCTCTGTTATTGAAAAACCCTTTATATTCATTGAACTGCTTTAATGGATTCACATCTTAGAGTTATACTTTGTGTTAATTTTTCCGTAAGTTGTAGAGGTAATCCTCTTTAAATTAGCTGCCATTTTCAATAGTGTTCGCATCAGGCGACACTAAAAGTCGATCCAACATTTCAATCCTATGTTGCTGTGTCCACTCTAGACAGCTCCAGCTTCGATGCTTGGGATCGTTGTCTTCTTATAAAAGCCAAGGTTGTATGTTTAAAAAGTGTCTCCGCGTTGCTGATTTAAAACATTAATATTACGAAAATCTATTTGCTATCTTTCTGTGAGCCTCTAAGTTACTATATTTGTATAAAATATTTAAATTTCATGTAAGTTTCGTACATCCCAAAATTAATTAATCAAGCAGGTGCTTTTGAGAAAGACCATCAGAACTGTGCTTACATAAGTCTTGTGTTATGTTAATTACTATTATTTTTGAGGCGATTTAGGACTGCGACCTAAAAGAACTATTGTACCCTCTTTATGTATTCTGAGTATTTCACTGAACTGAACTTCTCCAATACAAATCATATTATTTTTTATATTCAATTATTAATAATCTATAAATCCTGTAGTTCTTACAGGCTACTCCAACATTCAATAAAAAACAAATTAAACTCGTAATTTATTTATTTTATTTTGAGGGGGTAGTATGGTATTTTTTTTTTCATTTTTTTTTTTTTTTTAAATTATTCTATAACATCTTAAGATTATTGTGTGAAAGTTTGAAGTGCATTAGAGTAAAATTGACAAAGACACAAAGGATTAAGTATCTACCTCTCCAACCGGATTTCACGCTGCCGAAATCTTTAAACGCGTTTTTCTCACACTTGCCTTTTTTACGGTCGGTGTCCACTGTAGATTCATATCTACTGCACCGATTCTTTTCAAATTTGGTTTTTTTGTTTCTTTACTTTATTCACGAGGTAATGACGTCGAGTTTTTTTTTTTTAAATTTTGTCATATTTTAAAACAACAAAGTTTTCAAGTTTTTTTTATGAAAAATCGGTTTGAAGGTATTGGGGTATATTCTTGATTAGTAAGATGTTGATGCCTTGTTACAATTCCTGTGATAATTCTTAAACTATTATTATTAAATCGGTTTCTGGTAAAACTACCTACCAATTACGGTACGACCTTGTGGTAGAAACTCCTGATGCACTACACCATGGTAATCGAAGAAAACAGTGAGCAAAACCCGGACATTTGATCGAACTTGGCGTGCTTTTTTTTGGTCTTGGTTCTCCTAAACTTTTCCATTGGAACGATTTGGCTTTGGTTTCGATGTCCTAACCATACTCGTATACGCATAATTTGTCACCAGTTATGACCCTTTTAAGCGAATCTGGATCATCGTTGACGTCATTCAAGAATTCCTGCGTTGGTTTTGGTCAAAATTCAGCAATTTTGGAACGAACTTCGCTACCACACGCTTCATGCCTGAAATTCCTGGAAAGATTGCATGGGATGAGCAAACTGATATGCCGACATCCCCAGCAACTTCTCTAATTGTGATTCATTTCTTTAAGTCGATATTTCCATTAAGTCAAACGTGACCATCATATATATTCAAGCCGCCATATATGCACAACTTTTCTTTTATTTTGGCAAAAAGTTAAACTTATAGCTCTTAATTATACAGATAATTGATGCTTAAGTTGATTTTGGGCAATTTTTAGTTTTCAAGATAATACAAAAAACCAAGGCAGACGCACGATACAAAAGTAAACGTGGTTTTCACAATTGAAAAGCCGATATCAGTGAACCTGAGTTTATATTTTAGTGTGACTAATTCTAGAATGTTCAGTATTGATGTCTCTTAAAAATGGGGTTTGTTTCCCCCAAAAACTATTTAACTAAAATTTTAATTAAATTTTTTAATATTGCCGCACATGAAATTTTTGTACGTCAAAGTATCGTGTGGTATTAAATATCACAAACAAAACTAAATATAAATATATCTATCATGAAAATTTGCATTAAATTTGTTTGAAAATATGCTAAGACAATGCAATTTTATTAAATTTTAATACCTTGTCTTTAGTGTCACTTCCTGAATTAAGAACTAGTTGAAAACGGAATGATACGCATTCAGAAGTGTATTGATATATTTACTTTGCATAAATATTTACATTTAATTTTCTGTCTTAAAATTTAAGTAGCAACTCTAGTACCATAGCTTCGCTACCCATGTTGTAGTAATTATTTCTGCTTAAACTTAAATAAATTACTATTTTTTTAATAAATTACTATTTTTGAAGTGCCTCATTTGAATGAACTCTCGAAGAATACATTTAAAAAATGTTATTATCTATTGTTGGCATCGCCCCTTCCCCGAAACGCCGTTTTTTAGAAGAGGCTTGCGGTGATCACTGTAGCGCATGAGCAGCTCAACTGAATCCAAAAAAAATTAAATGATTATTGTAGTAAAATGTTTTCTAGTGAATCTGAATGGTTTATTTACCTAAAAAAAAATTTTCTCAATATGAATACCGCTGTGCACTAAAAAATCGATTTTTGAGGGTTTGAAAAATTAAAAAAAAATTAATTCCAGCGAACTATGCAAATATTTATAAAAAAGTGAGAGTTCAGATTCACGAGGTTGTAACTTCGAATAATTAAAAAAAAAGTTTATGCAAGTCGGTCAAATAGTTTTTGATAAATAATGATCACTTCATTTATGGACAATTCTTCCGTTTCCACGGTTTGTAACTTTCGTTTTAGTGCTCCGATGTTTATAATATTTTGAATTTATATTTTTAAGATAATATACTTTTAGAATATGCCATAAAAAGTTTTCGATTTTTAGTCCAATGCAAGGTATATAAGCCCTTAAACTAAATAGTGTTATAATGAATTCTTTTATAAAAGAAATTGACTTTGAACATATAATATTCACACCTTATTTTACTACGCCTTGCCCACGTAAGCTTAAAGTTTTGACCTCCAAGTTTCGATTATTCTTACATTACTAACTAAACTCCTATATACCTGTTTTGAAAAAAGGATCTTTTCGTCGGCGCTGGCATTCACGAGCTCAGGACACGCAATAAGCTTTTCCCCGTAGCTGTTGCATGCCGAATAGTTGTACCGTTAAAAAATTTGAATACCATATAGCTCCAATATTTTAGAAATACTCAGAAAACTGATATTGTGCTTTGCTAAGTCTCCTCGGGACACTTCGTCCAATGATCGATCACGTTAGGACTTTGCTCGTAAGCAGACCATTTTGAACATGAAAGATTTTTCTACAAATTTTACTGTTCCTCCACTTTTACTCAAAACTTCTAGAGCTAACAACCCAGTGTATTGCTAAGGGAGCCAATTTGTCCAGAGGGAACGAGAAAGCTGCTAACTAAGCAAACTTTTTATTATTGGATCATGGACTTGAGTTTTATAAGAGGTAAACTGAAAATATTTTGATAAAAATTAAAATTTTAAAGATTTATGCAATGCTGAAAATTTTGGTGTGATGTTTTTTAAAGCGAAATATTTTCGGTTATTTTTAAAATTTTGGATTTTTATTTTTCTGGATTAAACATACTGTTTCTCGAATTTTTTTTTTATCATTTGTAAAAAAACGATTTTTTTATTAACGCTGAAACTATGCTAAGTAATCTCTCAAATTTTCCTCGAATTTAATGCGAATTGCATAGGGACATTTGCCATTATCTGAGAAACAGCCTTCATTAATGATTTCCTATCAATTGATGTTTCGAAAATGCCTACAGCGTGCAACGAACTCGGGACGACTAGACGTATGATGATTTAAAGAAGTTTTAATGCCACAAAAATGTGTATCGTTCCCAGACTCAGCACAATGCAATTAGGTCCAAGGTAAACCGGTGATGAATTATGCCATAATACACATTTTACTTGTTTGCTGCCAAATACACAAAAGAACTTAAATACTCAAAACCGAACAATACCCAAATGCAGGAGCTAAGTGTG
The DNA here is from genome assembly GCF_027943255.1 of Anastrepha obliqua. Classification (NCBI taxonomy): domain Eukaryota; kingdom Metazoa; phylum Arthropoda; class Insecta; order Diptera; family Tephritidae; genus Anastrepha; species Anastrepha obliqua. The sequence goes on from NC_072892.1 coordinate 83,779,456, forward strand.
CTTACATGCAACGGAATGATTGCGAATGTGAGGATTTGTGAACTGGCAAAAAAGAAAAACACAAGTAGAACACGCAGTAAGATTACCAATCACACACACACACATATATATATAAATCCTTTTGGAGCTGCACACATGAGTGCAAGAGAAAGGCGAGTGAATTTCTAATATACATACATATGTACGTAGGTATCACTACTGTTCTTGTGTGCGTGCATGTTTCAACGAGCTCATGACTCATTTCGCGCATTTGTCAAAATTTTCGCCATACATCATTTTGTTGCATGACAAAGCCAACATGAAGATAAATCGCCAGAAACACCGAATTAAAAACTGATGTAGCGATTAATTTATCACTTGCAAACATTGAAGTTGATATGTACTTGCGAAAATAGTCAGTAAGGAGTAAAAACAATAACAAGGATAATGAATGAAAAGTAGCCAAGAGGAGTGGAAGCAACGCAGGCAGTGGATAGTATTTAGCTAGTAAGTGCGGGAGTGATATTGGAGCGAACTTGTTTTGTAGAAATCGTAATGATACGGGTAACAGCGGCAAGCGGTGCTTTTGTATCGTTTGGCAGCAGTAAATGAATTACCAGTAGCAATAAACTCGCTTCAATGCGCAACAACTTCTTCGGTAGCATTTTTGAGGCAAAATTTTAAGCAAAGCTTTAGGGAAAAGTTGTTACAGGGAGCTGGGGCAGATCAAAAAATACCAATTACATGTTGTTTTTCTGCTCCCTGGTCCATGCTCCTTAGCTGTTTACTATTAATCTATAAATACATTCAATTGGAAGCAACAAATAGTACAGCAACCAATACAGGCGTACAATGTAAGTATGTATGAGTATTAGTGTTCGAAGTGATGACAGCGTAGTTGTGTTCAATCAATTGTGCAGCTTCAGCGCTCCCAAAAGCATGCTACACAAATGCTTTCTATGCTCGCTTGTCAGAAACAAAGAGAGCAATGAATATAGCGCTTGAGAAAATACATACATATATACACACAAGCACATATAGAGGTACGGTATAGAGGATTTACGGCCATCGATCAGAATTAATGAATAATTCTATGCTTGCATCCATATTTGTTTGTATACGATACTATACCTAAGTAGCCGCACACATACTTACGCAAGGATACAGAGTTGGATATATGCACATACATATACGTAGGTGGGACATTTGCTGTTTCACGGGCGGTTAAGAAATTAATAACAAAAATTTTATAAATATGTATAAAAATCATTCCAGGTGAAATGTCCTTCGCAGAATTTTTCTCACCCCTCTGAAGCTTACAGGGTGTTTAGTCTACAATAGGGATGCCAATGTTAGCGGAAAATTTTGATCCCGAAATTGCGGGATATTGTTAAAGAAATTTTGGAATCCCGGGACTCACCTTTCTGTTTTTACCAACTTTCAACAAAAGTTCAATAACTGCTGGCATTTGAACATACTACGAAACAAAACCTTTTACAATAAAATAAACTGATTTAAAGAATCACATATTTATTAATACATACAATACAGGTAATACACTTTTTGAACCATATGATTTACTTGAAGTATAAATGTTATTGAAAATGAATTGGTATTGGTTACATTATTCTTCATTTAGCACAAGTTTTCTTTTCCTACGCAGTCGGTGTCATGAGAAGCCAACCCTGCTTCTGAAATTAGCAATGAGGCTCACGCATAGATTCCTTCAGCTTTTTATATTCGAGTATTTATTATGTTTTTAAGCTAATTGTAAAAATATATACCTATATATGTACATGAATCTAAGTTTCAAATTGTATACAAAGATTACAAAAATTCCAAATATTTCCCATCAAAATTCTACGTTTTTTTAATTGGCATTTCTTGAAATATTATATTTCGGATATGCAATAACAATTTTATTAATTTTTTGAAGCTCTTTTCGTTGAATGAGTAGATTTTTTGTAGCATTAACCTTTTGCCTTAAAAAAAACGTGTGGGAGATCCTAGTTCCGTACCTGAGACACGTAATGACTTGTTCTGCCCAAAAGTGAGAATCTCGTACAAATACGAGAATGTTTTTACGCACGAGAAAAGCTTTCATCGAGAGTGGCACAACCAATCGTCGCTCGATTCATAAGACAAGGGGTTAATGATGCAGCCTTCAACTCAAACCAATTTACAACATATTATAACACAACAACAACATACGTGTTTAACATATTTATTGCAATCAAGTTTTTACTTCTTTGAATTCGATATAAATAAAAATACGGGATCCCCAGATTATTAAATGCTAATGCCGGGATGCACGAGACCAAAAACTTACCGGGATCGCACACATATAGATGAAGGATATAGAGAAAGAAGAAAATATAAGCTTGGCAGCCGAAACCGAGTAGGCTTGTAAGTGGTGATCATACGGAGAGGCAGAGTTTGAAAACGACTGTGGATATCAAATTAAATTGGATTAAATTATTGGGAAAACGGGTTTGCTTTGGCAGGTAATGGACCAAAACTATGGCAGTTAACTTGTTTCAAAAACTACACATGCAATGCCTTTTTAGTTCAAAGAATGAAATAGAAGTTTTATAATTCACAATGATTTCAATATTTTCACTCCTGCATTTTGATTTTGAAAAGATTTTCTTAATTCAAACAAGTAATAACTTACCATTCCATTCCTAAACACATTTTTTGATTCAAGCATATTGCAGATGGGCAAGTTCTGGATTCTCCACTAAGACAACGCATTCACGAATGCCCTTCAAGATACTTTTACTCGTTTATCTCATTTGAAGGGTCTTGTAGCGTGCAACTAGAATCTGTTTCTTGTGATGAATTTCGCCTTTGCAATAGTCGTAATAAGAGTTTAGTCACTTGAAACCGTGAAAGAAAAATTTCAAAGAATAAAATATTAAAAGGGAACGTTAAGGGATATAGGAGAGATATATATTGAAAGAGTTAATTCACAAACACATATGAAATCAAAATAAAAACTTTATGTAATAGGCCTACCCCTCTATGCTATAGGATGCTGCAGCTTCTAAGTTAGACCAGACAATTTTTTTGTATTATTTCTTTGTAGCTAATAATTGGCAAAGGTAGAAAAATATTTGTAAACACGAAACGGTTCTATTTTTATAAGTTATATTTTCTATTGCTTTGACACTTTTGCGTCATTATAGCGAATATCAACTCAAGATTAAACGTCAGGTGTTTCTAACTTATATTTTTTGATAAATATTTACATAAAAGGCTGACCCATTTAAATCGCCAGGTATAGACGGAATTTTTCCAGTCATGCTTCAAAAGATGAGCGATCTTTTAGTGCCATGGCTAAAAGCGATATACACAGGACGTCTGAGGTTTAACTATATACTTGTTATCTGGAGAGAAGCAAGGGTTGCATTTATACCGAAAGCGGATAAGAACAACCCAATACTCTCAAAGGACTATAAAACCATTCGTTTGACCTCATTTCTTCTGAAAACGCTTGAGAAAATCCTTGACGCACACATCAGAGAAAATAGGATGTCAGACTTTATGTCTAAGGTACAACACGCATATACTAAAGGCAGATCCACAGAGACTGCGTTACACTCACTAGCGTTAGTTAAAGAGAAAGCTCTAGAGTACAAGGAATATGCTTTAGGAGTATTTCTAGGCATTAGTGGTGCATTCAACAATGTGTCGAGAGAAGCCATTTTAAAGGGCTTAAATACAACGAATACAGAACCCGCTGTTTATTCATGGCTAAAGCACCGGTTAGGTTGTAAAATAATAAGGGCGGAATGGAACGAAGCTAAACTCACTAAAGTAGCATGCGGGGTATGCTACAGGGTGGTGTTCTATCGCCACTTCTCTGGCTACTCGCAATTAATGAGTTACTAAAAAAATTTGAAGGTACGGCATCGAAACTAGTAGCATATGCAAATGACATAGCCATAGTAGTGACATGCAAATACCTAAACACTGTAAGTGACATAATGAATAATACACTCCCAGCAGTGCACCAATGGACAACACAGGCAGGCCTAGGGATAAATGCTGATAAAATGGATATGACTATTTTTACTAGAAGGTACAAGATCCCCTATTGGCAGCCCCCGAAGCTAAACGACGTGGAACTAACTCTTAAAAACCACACAAAGTACCTTAGAGTAATTTTGGATAATCAACTATTATGCAAGTACAATATATTAGAGAGGAAGAAAAAGACCAGCAACGCATGTAAAAAGATGCTGGGAGTTCCATGGGGTCTATCCCCTGCTATTATGTATTGGTGCTACTCAGCTATAGTAAAGCCAATATAACTATACGGCGCTCTGGTGTGGTGGACTGCGCTAAGAAAACCGACATATAAAAACCTATATAAAGTATTCAACGTCTTGGTGCACCTTGCACAACAGGTGCATTGAGAACTAATCCAACGCCAGCGCTTGAAAGAATACTCAACTTGTCACCGATTGATATTGCGGCGGAATGCCTAGCAGCTAAATCCGCCGTAAGACTCAGCGCGAATTCACCTGTAAAACATTCGGATATAGCTCAATAGGCATTAGTTATAGGGTCCAAACGGACCATATGACTCCGAAATGCAATTGGGTGAAGAAATTCCGAACAACAACAGAAGTAGAGGGATGGCTAAAAGGAATGAAACCCAACCCAAATACTCTTAATATATTTACTGATGACTCGAAAATATTAGACGGAGTAGGAGCAGGGAGCTACTGCGCAGAGCTAGGCATCAGGCAGCCATTTAAGCTTCCTGGCCACTGCAGTATCTTTCAAGCAGAAGTATTTGCTGTAGGTAAGGCTGCGGAAATAGCATTCGTAAGGACATCAAGCAACTCCAAAATAAATATATACCTAGACAGCCAAGCTGCGATAAAATGAAATATTGTATGAAATTTCATCTAAAAATGTTCTAAGAAGCAGGGAAGCCATCGAGAGATTAGCCGCAGACAGACTGTTGCATATCTATTAGGTACCCGGATATAAGGGCATTGCAGGAAAGGAAATTGTAGATGAGATTGCCAAAAGCGCTGTTTACTGACAATTCAAACAAGAAAACGACATACTGAAACCTTTAAATACGGTATACAAAGACATCGCAGCGAACATGAAAATACGGATAGATAGGAGGTGGAATAATCTAGCCACTTGCAAAACCGCAAATCATGTGTACACAGAGTGCAGATAAATACGTCCGATTGGTACTAGCTCTGTCTAGAAAAGAAATCAGAACTATCGTATAGTAGGTATGCTGAGAGGCCACAATTTGTTAGCGGCGCACGCATACAAGATAGGAATTACAAACAACGATAGCTGCAGATTTTGCAATGAACTAGAAGAGAGGGAAACGCTAGAACACCTTCCATGTTTTTGCCCTGCATTAGCTAGAACAAGATTAAAATGCTTAGGAGCTTTACAATATGAGAAGTTAGAATACCTCTCGGGGATAGAGCTCCAAAGTTTACTTAGACGCAGACGTATTACAAGATGTCTACTACAGAGAAACGTAAGGGTCAAGCTCCATCTAGTAACACTAAGGATCAATAGGTCCATGTGATGGCTTTCAGCCAGCCAGGTCAACCTAATCTAACCTAAAAGCCTTAGGTCAAAGTTTTCTAAAATTTTAAAGTGGTCTAAAATCCTACTTCTTTATCTGAAATTTATATGTAAATGCAGATTTGTAGTCTGAGAAATAATTAACTAGTTTATTACGTATAAATCTTGGAGCTATATTAGTAATATGAAAGTGATTCCAGGCCCAAATTTTTAAAAATATTTTGTATGTTATTTTGGAAGGATTTGAAAGAAGTTTGTCTTGACATTTAACTCTTGAACTGAATAAGAAAGTGGTAAGTGAAGTCCTCTTCTCGTTCGATCTAATTTCTATCCTCATCTCGTGAATGCATGACACATCCAAAGAACAGAACATTGGTTCTTTGTAAGGTTCCAATTGGAGTCCAATTCTATTTTTGTAGCAAGTTGCGGTCAAGATGCTTTGAAAAATTAAGGAAATTGAGTGCTAGCTTTATCTGATATCTACTCTTCGATCATTTTATACCTATAAGGTAAATTCCGATACCTAAACTTTTGAGTTTTAAGAACACATTTTAATTATTGTGATAGCAGCAATTTTGGTATTTCCGAGAAAACTTTTTATGTAAATCTGAAATATGACATTTGAGTTAGTTAGATTTCGTAGAAATAACTACCGACAGTATTACTCACACACACTTCGACGATATATTCTTATTCAAAAGTTTTTCCTGCGACGCACTTCCTGCATACGGTGCGCGCAGTCTCTTCCTTCCTCCCTCCTCAGACGCCATTTCACACACAACTATTCACCCACACTAGACTATATGGTATTCATGCGCCAGTCAATTGAGTTATGTTTTTGCCCCACTAACATGCCACTACTTAACCACCCCTTCTCCCACTACTGTGTCGCACGAAAATGTTGCGAATTGATTTAATGCTCGAACTTTGGTGGCGGATTACTTACAGTATATTTTATTTGTTCGCATTCACTTCTCCAGTTGTTCTTTTCATCTTCATAAACTTTTGTTTTTGCCTTAACTTAGTTTCATTGTTGTCGTTGTAACTTCTCTTGTTTGTCTTATTCATGTTATTGTTGCCACTATAGTTGTAGTGTTTTTACTATTGTTGTATTGATTAGTGCCGCTGTATGTAGTTGTTGTAATGCTATGCTTGATTTAGTACATGAATTAATTTATTGCACAATACACAAAAGCGTTGGCAACAAGCGTTTCACTAATCTTCCGTCATGGGCGTGCAAATATTTCGTTTTGTGCTACTTTTTTCTTCCCCGGTTTTTTTTCTTTATTAGCATATATTTTTGCCTTGGTGTTAAGTACTCGAGTACAAGAACCTTGCTAGCGTGCTTAATGGTGTGCTGTAGCACATGAATAATTTGGGAAGGTTCTAACTTTGATGTATCGAATAGAGATTTCAACATTGAATTCGTACTATTGAAGTATAACTCGCGATAAATGATAGCACATTATTATTTTCCGCAGTTTTGACTATTAATTTTTTTTGTCAATGTTCATTATTTTTTATCTTTCAACTTTTCATCAATTTTTAACAACGGTTTTTATTTAGAATTTCTTAAAAAAAAAAAAAATGTGCATTGGTTATATTTATAAAGAAAAATGTAACACCGGCAAAACTAAAATTTGGTGCACCCTGTTTCTACTAAGAAGACAATGTCGATCGAATGCGTAGCGGTATAACTATGCGAACATCTTGCTGTATTAGAAATTGACTACAGCGCGAGCGAGTTGCGAAGCAGGCTTGGGGGCTTCACATCCAACTTCACAACGCCAGGGGTAGCAGCCCTGCCACCAAGCTTTAGAGTTAAAGGTTGATAACTTACGACTTCCGAGAATTTATTATCAATATTTCAACAAGAGAAAGAAACCGGATGGATTTTATGCTGAAGGAAAAAGGCTTACGTAAACGGAACCGATTTGCCCAGTGGAATGTTAGTTAACATCTGAGTGCTCAAGGCTACGTATAGATGACCTAGGGATTACTAAATGCGATGGAACATGAGCGGCGAAAAATGTACGATTAATGGCGACTTGATAACATGCTCTGGTATGCCTAATAAAGATGACCCCTATATCAAAGGAGTGGTCATTTACTTAAACCGGAAGGTGAGAAAATAACTCCTTGAGTGGCATGCAATTTCTGAACGAATTATCACTATGCGTTTAAACTCTAAAGCACGAAAAATTACTATTGTGCAGTGTTATGCTCCTACTGAGGAGAGCGAACTGGCAGATAAAGCAGCAAAGGCAATTTTACAGCAATGCGTTACAGACTATCTGCCGCCAAGATTTTGTTATTTTAATGGGCGACTTTAATGCCAGAATAGGAAGCGAAAATTCTGGCTTAGAAGAAGTGTTAGGAACACAAGGTATGGGAGGACAAAATGAAAATGATGAGCTATTCATTCATTGAAATATGTCAAAAACACGGACTTATGATTGGTGGATAGAGGTTTATCCATAAACCAGTACACAAAACCACTTGGAGAGCGCCTAACCAAAATTTGCAAACACAATGTTTTCAGCTGGATCACATATGCGTCAGTAAGCGTTGGATAAATGCATTACTCGATGTCAGAAATAAGCGCCGCGCTTAAATAGGCAGCGACTATTATCTAGTCTTGGCAGAGCTAAAATTAAAAACACTTGCAGTAAAACGTAAAAACAATGCAAAGCAAACATGAAAGCCTTAGTGCCAGAACTAGCGAAACAAACGTCGAAATAAAGTTCTAGGCAGCACAACGAAGTCAAACAAAGAATGGCTAACTGAATCTTTTTGGGAGCTAGTGGAGCAGAGATTGCAAAAGAAAGGAAAACTGCGCGGAATACAAAGCACTAGAAGCGCTTCGGAACTACGCAGGGAAATTTCGGTACTAACGAAGAAAATTAAAAATCAAGCTAAAACTGATAAAAGAGCTTACTACGAGAAGTTAGCGGCAGAAGCTGAAATTGCTACATCAAAGGTTGACCTGAAAGAGGTGTACACGATTATGAGGAAATTGACAAACAACAACTGTCAACAAAATGTTCCTATAAAAGACCGCAACGGTCGAGTTATCACCATGGAAGCAGAACAACTGAAAGTGTGGCGCGACCACTTTGAAAGGACATTGAATGACAACGCTCAAACAGATATCAATAGCGTTATCTCACCGAGTAGGTTGCAGCATAGGCGAGCCTTACGTAGTATATGCACAGACCATCCTAGTAAAGAAGAGATTTTTGAAGCTGTACGATCACAAAAAAATGGAAAATCTGCCGGTATTGACAATATTCCAGCTGAGTTCTTAAAAGCTGACGTGAATGTCACAGCCGAAATATTATACCCCTCTTTCGAGATATCTGGAACTCGGAGATTATACCATCCGATTGGAAGGAAGTGATATTAGTAAAATTGCCCAAAAAGGGGAACTTGTCGGATTGTAACAACTGGAGGGGTATAGCACTGTTGCCGGCAGTTGGCAAAATATTTAATAAAATAACTTTTAGACCGCATTGTTCAGCCAATAATAAACTGCGTAAGCAACAAGCCGGATTCCGGCAAAATCGTTCCTGCATTGGTAACATCAATAAGATCTGGAATATGCAGATGACGCATCAACACATGCAAATGAAATTAAATTTGCGTCAGCAGGAGTCCGCGAAAGCAGGACTCAAAATTAATATTAAAAAGACGAAATCTATGCGTATCTAAGCTAACAATGCTGTGCTTTTTATAATTGGTGATGAAACCATTGCAGACGTTGACAGTTTTTGTTACTTGGGAAGTACGATCTCCACAGACGGTGGTGCGAAAAGGAACATTTACAACCAAATAAATAAGGCACGTAACGCATTCGCTAGGCTTCGAAATAAATGGCGCTCCAACAACATCAAAACTTGCACAAAGGTTAAAGGCGTGCGTTAAGTCTGTGCTGTTGTCTATGTTAAATTGTTTCAACTTTCTTCATTGGCCAGCAAATAAAACTAAATTATTGGGTTGGGGAATAAGTTCGTAGCGTTTTTACTGAAGACTTTTACTTAAACAAAAAACAATAATTATATCAATAAGTTAATCAATTATATTGTTCGGAGCAGCAGCTTATCCCGTTCCACAATCTACAAACTAGTTTTCTTAATAATATCCAATATTTATAATTTCTGCTATAAGCTGGTCACCTTAAAAAGTTATGTTATGTTATTTATTATTATCACACATTCCTTATTATATTCTCTTTTGTTTAACGACATACAAACATATGCAGGCATTTGCTTAGCATAACATATGTACACATAGCATTGCTTCTCTCTTTACTAGTCTAATGCAGATACATATGCACACATAGTATATATAGGTGCATATATTCGCGAATTTACATTTGCAGCTCAACTTTTTGTAAACACGACCACGCATTTGAAGATTAAAGTAAATTGTAAAATAAAAAGTTTTAAAAAACCTAGTTTTTCTTACTACTGCGGAACATATACATAGCTACCAAAAAAGATTGGAAGCTCAACATATATATTCGTTGATACTGTTTAGAACCTCTTCCCACCCCTCGACCAATTTGTTGATGCCATTCCCCCAAAAAATCGCCTGGTCTGGTGTCAAAGAAGTTGTTGAGCCAGTTCTTAAGGTACTCTTTGTTATCGAAGCAAACGCCCTTCATATAGCTTGACAGGGAGCAGAAAGTATGGTAATCGGTCGGTGAAATGTCCGGAGAATATGGCGGACGCTGAAGGACCTCCCATTGAGCTCCTTGTTGACCGTAGAATTCTTTTCGAGCATTTACTAGTGTACCAGGCCCTCCCAGTCTCACGAAGCACATATCGTTACTTCTTTGGATGAAGAGTTCGAATTCAGAAGGTCTTGCGCTAAGCGGCGTATTATCGACGTCAAAGTAGCCATTTTTTAACTTTGCAAACCATTTCCGTGTTGTAAACTCTTCTATGGCACCTTCTCCATACACGTCGCACATGTCCCGGGCTGCTAGAGCAGCTTTTTGACCTCGATCAAAACCAAAGAAGAGCAGGTGCTGAAAATTTTGATTTGTGCCACCTGGGTATTCCATTTCTGAGTCTCAAACCTAATAAAAAATTAAATAACTCAAAAATACAATGATTATTTTTTTGTAAAGCAAAAAGAGTTTTATCGAATGAATACTTACCCTTTGCCAAACAGCAAACAAAATCGTTGTAAAATAAAATGAAATACAAAAATGCTACAAACTTATTCCCTAACTTAATAATATCACTTACCCTTTCCGAGATATGATCTTTTGCTCTTACTTTGTTTAAAAAAGGTACACTTTGAAGTTTGAGCAAAACTTTGTTCCGTTTCAAGTGTAAGAGCATTTATTACTGAGAATAATATTTTGGGCAACGCTTATGGTCAAAGCTATACAAACATGGTCCCTCTGAATATAATCGAGTATTCTCTTAAAAGTGACAAATGACAGGTGGAATTTACATTCAATCTGATGATTTTTATAGCAAAAGCGCCGACAATGATTGATAATCTCACGTAAATACCACATATTCAGTCTTAAGTAGATAGAACCGCGGTAAGCTGTGACCGCTAACAGGATGCATCGATATTGGCCTTGTTCATTATGTGAGAAAGCTTTTATTGAATTTAAGCAATTCTTCATGCTTTTTATTCGCAGAGAATATGCTGCCGTGTTCCACTGGTAAGTCCGTAAACACGTCAAAGAATTTTAGCTGATCGATTTATTCTGTTTGCTGCCACTGTGTCTTTGATTCTTGCCTTACGGCATTAAGAATCACGAGGTAATCATCAACTGACTTTACTAACTATTACAGTATCTTAAACTTGAATCTGTTAGTCAATTCGAAAGTGAGCAGTGTCCGAGGAAAATACCCAGAGGCTACAGAAATTCAGTATGAGAATTATGTAGCAAGAAATTATCCTATTTTTAATTACTTTGACTATACACCATGGAGCCACTTGATGTCTTAAAACAACTCTGAAAATCTCTGCAACATAATCGCCAACCCGAAAGCGATTCACTTAGTTAATTATTCAAATAAATCGAAAGGTGGTAAATAAGCCAAGTCTTTTGTTTCATCTTTAGTAACGAAATAACTCACCTTTTTTTAAACCTTTTCTTAAGCTTCCTAGTATGACTTTATAAAACAGTGGACACCTAATAATACTTGACATGGGATATACATGTACATATTATTTATTTGAACATGCATAGGTAGGGTATGCTTGACTTATACCTAAAGGACTCACTTTTGTACCAGAGTATATCCAAATTGGTTAATTGATTGGCCTTTTGGCCGACGTTCAGCAGTTTTTCCATCTAGACCCATTATATTTATCTTGGTTTCGCCGGTCCAAATAAGTTTTTCCAAAATTTAAAGGGTTTGGCTTTGTGAACTGTTCTAAGCGGTCCAAATAAGTTTTTCCAAAATTTAAAGGGTTTGGCTTTGTGAACTGTTCTAAACGTAAACGAGGCGAAATTTAATGTATCTTTTTGGCAAGAGTTAAGCTTTTTTGCCAATACGACTCGAAAACTGAGCTCCGTCCAGTCGTGTTTTGGAAGCATCCAGATCATGCTTTTGATTTATTTTGTAAAGCATTATTTGCCTTATTGGCTTGAAAAGATCCGCTTTGCGCTTGCGCGCTGCAGCTCATTCAAAACTAATATCTGTTTTCTTGGCCTTAGGTTTTTTGTAATTTTTTTGTCTAAGCAAGATGGTCTTCTTTTACTATTGTAAATTAAGAGCATTGTACACTACGTTAAATAACTATGACACTAGGAGTTTTATAGCCCACTGAATTTTGGTGTACTAAAGTGAAAGTGAAATTATCCAGTCTTCTAGTTATTTACGCAATGCGCATAGTTAAAAAAAATTGTGTCTCCGTTTTATTCCGTAATAAATCCTGCATCTGAGTTAGTTTTACGGCCGAGTGTGGCTGTAAGCTTCGACATCGCATTGGGCACCACTTCAAACATGCCGTGACCTCGGCTACCATTTCTTTTTACTAAATAAAAAGATAGGATTTCTTTAGCATCACTGTTCGGGGTGAACTACTGCTTCCGTTACAAGTTGCCTCTACGTCACTCGGTCTCCAGCTTTTCTCTCGACTTCAGACATGCCTATAGTTCGTGTTAAAAATAAGGTGAATGTTTTAAATTTCGCCGGCTACGTACATTCGACTTTCGATTATTATTAATTTAATGTTGGTACACTCGGCTTGGAAATATGTTCACTGTTTTAAGAATATAACAGGTTTAGTTTGTTTGTGAAAGGCATAATTAAGACAAGTGTTTCGCGTGCTCGGCAATTTTTTGCTATCGAAAAAAAAAATGAATCAAAGAAGTTGCATACAATTTTGTGTAAAAAATGGAATAAATTGCTTAAAAACACTTGAAATATTGGCAGTGGTGAGAGTACTCTGAGATAAAGAAATGTTTACAAGTGGTACATCACGTCAGCAACCGATGAAAATGTTGAGAAAGTTAAAAATATTTTTATCGAGAATTATCGAATCACAATTAGAGAAGTTGCTGGGGACGTCGGCATATCAGTAGGCTATTGCCATGCAATCTTTTCAGAAATTTTGGGCATGAAGGGTGTGGCAGCGAAGTTCGTTCCAAAATTGTTGAATTTTAACCGAAACCATCGTCGCATGAGCATCGCTCAGGGATTGTTTAATGACGTCAGCAATGATCCAGATTTGCTTAAAAGGGTCATATCTGGTGACGAATCATGGGTATATGAGTATGGTTATGACATCGAAACCAAAACCCTATCGCCCCAATGGAAGAGTCCATGAGAACCAAGACCAAAAAAGCACGCCAAGTTTGATCAATTGTCAAGGTTTTGGTCAACGCTTTATCGATTACCTAGACGTAGTGCATTAGAAGCTCATACCGCAACGTCGTACGGTAAATCAGGAGTATCATCTTGAAGTTATACGGAAATGGCGTCCGGAATTGTGGAAATCTTTGCTTCTGAGAGTTGGCCAAAAAGCAATACCGTTAGTCAGCCTCAGCCACCGTATTCACCAGATTTGGCCCCTTGCGACTCTTTCTTAAGATCGAAGAGATCCATGAAAGGACGACGTTTTGCGACGACTGAAGAAATAAAAACCGAATTGCTGAGAGAGCTCGAGGACATACCAAAAAGTGCATATCAGAACCGCTTCGAGGATTGGAGAAATGCTGGCACAAGTGTATTATATCTGAGGAAGACTGAAAGGGAGACTTTGAAGGAGATAAAATAGAAATTTATGAATAAATAAATATTTTTTGAGAAAAATGAAAGTTTATCTTATTTTTTGAACACACCATTTTTTTTTATGTCAACTCATCATCTTTTCCTCGGACGACCTCTTCGAGGTCTTCGCTTTGTTTCGAAGATCTTTTTTAAAGTTCCATCGTAGGTCATTCACAGAATGTGACAGTACCGTCGAGTTCTTTACGCTTCAGCTTATCTGATAACATTTGCACCTCTGATAATATAAGTGTGTCGAACTCGTCATTGTATCGATTGTGATAGGTCCCATCTTCAAGTCGTACAGGACAATATATCTTTCTTTCCAAACAAATTAATTTGAGATCTGTACCCAGACTTCGCAGTCGTATGTAAGTGTAGGTCTTATGACGGTTTTATATATTCGAGGCAGCTGTCTAGTTCACAAGAGCCCAATAAGATTAACGTACGAGGCCATTTGCAGTAATTATAAATCGTTCGATAGGGTGATTAGTTTTGCGCCATCTTGTATAATTCATTATACAAATTTTGATAGAAAATACGGGATAACTTACTTGACTCTTCGATTTTAGCACTATCATAGCCTGCGGTACGACGAGCTCTTAACATCTTTCCGGAAAAATCCGCTTCCGTGCATAAGTAACAGTTGAGCGTTTCGTGTAGAATACGAAACAAAAGTTAATTTTCATATAGTCAATGAGGCTGCAACTTCACTTCACAAACTACTGATGTACATATGTATTTTTCAATTAAGCGTTTGTAAAATAAAATAACTAGCTGGAAGAATTTTCTGTTCTCATACCTTCTCAATTAACCACATTGTACTTGTATTGTACGGTAGTACCAAAAGCAAGGGGGCATGCTCAATTTATTGCTTTCCGCATAATTTTCAAGCAATCAAGAGCTTAATCAACAATTTCAATCTAAAATATATTAAAGTGATGGATATTTTGGTGGTGGAATATGCGCTGATCACAGGGAAGATATCTCAAAAGGCATAACAAAACTCCACAATCGAACGCGTGGCGCATGCGCGCTCGTTGAACCCACCAGCAGCTCTTACTGTGTGACGTTGACTTTTTTTGTGACAGACACGACAGTCGTGCGGTGAGTCATAAACGTACATAGTTAGCAACTTCGATGAATTCAACGAAATGCGATTATTAAATGTGCCGAGGTGGGGGAAATTGTGAATAAACTGAAGTAATGAAATGATGAGTACTTCTGTGCTTTAATTAAAGTTGATCACCTCAAATGGACGCGGAACACAATTGCTGACTACATGGCAGACAATTAGAGAAGTTTTCACTTACTTTTGTGCATTTCATGTCTAACAATACGAGACCTATACAAGTACATTTGTATGTTTGTGCGTGTGCTTTCAACAGTTGCTGGAAGTTATGTTCCTATTCATAGACATCTATACTAATATTATAAAGAGGAAAACTTTGTTTGTTTGTTTGTTACGAATAGGCTCAAAAACTACTGGACCGATTTTAAAAATTCTTTCACCATTCGAAAGCTACATCATCCACGAGTAACATGGATTATATTTTATTTTGGAAATAGGGCTCGAGATATAGGTCAAAACGTGGACCCGGGTAACCTTCGGATGTGTATGTACAATATGGGTATCAAATGGAAGCTGTTGGTGAATGCTTTAGTCCAGAGTATTTTTCATGCCGCTCTGTGACTGGGGTCTCGAGATATAGGTCAAAACGTGGACCCGAGTAACCTTTGCTTGTCTTATATATACTTATATATGTGCATATACATACATACATATGTATTTCATTATTAATTCGGCCACGCCGCGGTGTATCGCATATCCATATCGCACAAATAAATGCAACCAGTGGCGATTGTGGCATGAATGCCGCTGCAGAGACTGCGCGTGCGACAAGCAAATGTTTCTGTGTTCGGCGTACACGAATGCATTTGTGGTTGATTGCCGCGAATGTTGTTGTTGCTTTCGAAGGCTCACCGTGCAACAATTTTCGTAGATACATCATGTTTACGATCGTTTCCTAAATTGCTTACAATGAAAAGTAAATAATCGTATAAAATGCTGGAATCACCAAGTCACCAAGCGACCGTCTGCTAAAGTGAGGCAGCAGAATATTTGAAAAAAAGGAAAAAATGAATTGTTTGCCTTGCGTGTTAAATAATAATAACTTCTTCTTCAGCTTTTTGCAGCTATAGCTGTTGATGGCGTTTCGACGCTTGACAGCAACTGTCAGCCAGCGATCTCGATCTTGAACGCTTGATGCGCCGGCATTCAGTCGCTTGCTGCTAAACCTCCTCCCTGACCACTGTATGCATGTACATACGCAAACATACACATGTATACATATGCGTATATTTGCACACAGATACTTATTATTTCATGTTGGTGGTTGTTTTTAACGCTTGACGGATTTTTTAAGCCTCGCCAGCAATTAATATCAATTGAGCTAAATTAGTGCGATGTGTTGCTCTGGCGTTTAGTTGCTCATCCTGTAGGTAAAATTTACCGCGGCCATAAAAAAATTAAGTGTTTCTATGAATTTTTAATGTGAACACTTTTCGAGTTATCTCGATTATTTGTGTGGCATATGACGCTGAATTTTTACAATTTTCTTTGGTGCATGGCTTGATTACATATCCAAATATTTTTTACGCTTTCGTATATGTAAATTTTACTGCTTTTTAGAGCATTAACCACGTGGCTTGCCGAAATATTAGCTTCCTGAAATTTTTTATTGCTTAATTGTGGTTCCGTGCCTCATAATTTCTATAACGCTTATGAGGCAATTTGTTAGCAAATTTCTATTAAAATGGTTTCTGTGGCTCATGGCAATTAAAAGTAAATAACCCATAATATTTAAAATGTATTTGAAGAGCACCATGAAAATTATGGATAATGTGAAAGTGTATGAGTTTATAAATTCTTTTGAAACCAATAAAAAATGTATTTTCTGTAGTGTTAAGGCCACCGCTACCATAAATACTGTGTTATTATAAATAACTATAGTACAAGGACTTTTTGAGATCTTCTAGTAATTTATTAGTTTCCTATTTAACTTTAATACCTTTTCTCGAATGTTCGACGTTTTATGTGGGAGAAAACACTTAATACCATCAGTACAAAAAAAAAAAAAACGAAATAATTGTGGAAATCAGTACGATTTTTGAATCTCCTAAAACTTACATTTATTATACCACAATTCACAATTTTTCTAAAAATTCCGATTAAAGAGTTTGAAATACATATTTATGAAAATTTGTTGACTTTTTTAATTTGCACTAAGTTTGAAACATGGATTCATATCAGTTTGGTAGGAGAATGAACTATGTTTTTATAAAAAGATGATTACAATTCAATAAGACACAAATAAATTGTCAAAACTCATCAATAAGTCAAGTTATATTCTTTTAATGCAGTGCAATGTGGCGTAACAGACGGTACCTAATATTCTTTGGCTGTATTGTTTTTAATAAATGAAAAACTCTTTTTCTG
This sequence comes from Anastrepha obliqua, assembly GCF_027943255.1. Classification (NCBI taxonomy): domain Eukaryota; kingdom Metazoa; phylum Arthropoda; class Insecta; order Diptera; family Tephritidae; genus Anastrepha; species Anastrepha obliqua. The sequence goes on from NC_072892.1 coordinate 83,796,754, forward strand.
TTTCTAGATTATGTTTATTTGATGTCTAGATTTGCCAGCCTAGAGATACAAAGCAACATCTCTCTTGCTAACAATTGCTACTTCGGACTAAGTAGTAAAGTTCTCTCTCAGCGAACAAAACTAATAATTTATAAGGCTCTAATCATGCGCGTCCTATCGTATGGCGCAGAAGCTTGGACGATGGCAATATCCGATGAGGTGTCGCTTGGAGTGTTTTAGAGAAAAATTCTGCGGATGACTTTTGGACCTTTTCACAGAAGGAGTGTGGAATACTTAAATCGGGCGATCTTGCTGGGCAATGAAAATCGCCAGGCAATGAAAATCGGCGACCCCAAAATGCAGTCTTCAGAAATCGATTGTGGCTTGTGCCTTATTCTCCGTTCCCCCATCCTGTTGGAAGCACATGCTCGGTGCCAATTATTTCAAATGATGAAGAAGAAAGTTGCTGAGCATGGCTCTGTAGCGCTCCCCGTCCACAGTAGTCCATGGAATTTTTGAAAAAATTGAAGCTTAATTAAGCCTCTAGTATAAGCAGTACCCTAGCTATAGGGCAGGATAGTGACTTCTCGTGGGCTTTGCACAATAATTTTGGTTATTCACATATCCACAGTGATAGAAATGGGTATCGTCGCTCATAATGATTTTCAATGAATTTGAATGATTTTCGAGATGCAGGATAACTTGCCAGCTGTCAGAAAATATCGAACGAGTCGTCGTATTGATTTATTGGAAAGCACATGACTTCTCCCTACACAACTTTTTTCTTTAAAACAATTTAAGAATACCGTGAAGATACTAATATTATCATATACCTCTTACAATACATTTTTCGGCAGCGGCCTGTCCAAGTGAAATGCGAAAATTCACGATTACTCCCTGTTTTGTGGTTATACTTAACACTGTTTCAACGAAACAAAAAGCAGCAGACCAAAAATAGCGACACCTCATAGAGACGCATTTTTCGCTTCTACCACAATTTGTAACTTGCGCTTTTGTATTTTGTGGGGAAAAATACATTATTTTTTCGGTAGATGGCTGTACTGATCGATATCTCATAAAGTATCGGTCCATCAATTTAAGGGTTATGCTCGTTATCAAGGTAACATTTCGCACTAAAATCATTCGTCTGCTGTTGTTTGTTTGTGCCATTTAGTTGTGAGTTACAGGGTGTTAACAATGGAAGTCAACAAAGAGAAAATTTGGTACATTTTACAATTTTTCTTTGATTGTGTTTATGGTGCCGATACTGTAATAGCTAATTACGTGCAACTTTGGTTGCGTCGATTCCGTTCAAACATTTTTGATGTTCAAAAAATATTGATAATGCCAATAAAATCACAGAAATGATCTATGTTGAAGTTGATGTTAGTAGTCGTAGTATCGCCCAGGAGCTAAAGATCGACCATAAAATAATTTTAAAACATTTGCGCAAAGCTGGATTCACAAAGAAACTCTATGTTTGAATGGCCCGCCAATGAACACCAAACGACCAAACGGAATGAAATCGACCCATTTCTGAAACAGATGGTAACTGGGGATGAGAAAAGGGTCACATACGACAATATTATGCGAAAACTGTCAAAGCGTGATGAAGCAGCTCAAATGCTAACTAAACCAGGACTAACGATCAGAAACGTTCTACTGTGTATTTGGTGGGACTTGAGAGGAATTATTTATTATGAGCCGCTTCTTTATAGCTAAACATTAAATTCAGATCTCTACTGTCAACAATTGGCTCGCTTGCAGGTAACGATTGACCAGAAATGGCCACAATTGGCCAACAGAAGAGGTGTCGTGTTCCATCAGGACAACGCAAGGCCACACAGGTCTGTAGTGACTCACCAAAAACTCCGGGAGCTTGGTTGGGAAGTTTTAATGGATCCACCTTTTAGTCCGGACCTTGCACCCAGCGATTGCCACCTTTTTCTCTCATTGCAAAACTTCTTGAGTGATAAGAAATTTGTGAGAGAGGCATTATGGAGCTATCTCTACAATGTCAACAAATTGAACAACAAAGCGATGAGCATTTGACCCAAAATGGACAACCCGAAACATTTCAAAAAAAATTTTGAATTTACGCCAACATAATGGATATCTTTTTCCTCAAACTAATATTAACCCACTGATGGAAGGACTTGCAATTTTATGTTCTCCGAAAAGATATAGATTTTATTAAAAGCTTTATCAAGCCTGCAGGGGTGAGGCCGCTATTGAAAAAAATTGCTTTTATTATTTTATGTTCCACTGTAACCATCGAATTTTAACATATTTTCTTGTTTGCTTGCAGAAATATCGAATTTCTGGTTATTCTGAAGAAAAAAATTCAAAATAATTACATCAGTTGTGCGTATCTATCAAGAGAAGCATTTGTGCTAAGCTTCGACCAAACTGCTATGCAAATTTTAATTGGAGGTAAGGTTTTTGCTAGACTTCAATAACTCTCAAAATCGGGCTTAAGAATTAATATTTCTACTAAGTTTGATAGAGTTTGAGGAAGACACCCAAATATACGAGTATATGTAATGTTTCCTGAAAATATGTATATTTCGATACAAGCTGACGCAAAATTAATTAGAACTTTTGCTGTCGTGTTTGACACAGCTGCAGTATGCAAACAGACAATGAAGCGCCTTCAGAAGAGTATAAGTTGCTTGGAGTTTTACATTTTATAGCTTTATTAAAATGCAAACTATTTTTTTTTAATAAATATGAACATATCTATGCTTTCTGAACAAAATCGATTACGATCTGGTCGGGATCAGTAAAAAAGGTGAGAACTTAAAGTAATTCGAAGTTTGTAACTGGTGCCCCAAGAGGCCAGATCCTCATATCATATATGCACTTGAATGAATATTGGTCAAGGCGATAGTCAACTTAGTTATCTACAATTAACTCGAGTGTGCCGTGGCAGCTTAATTACGACATTACTACCCCTGAAGCCCTATTTAAAAAGTAATATTGAATTTAATTTGCATTCTACAATCAATTTTCTCAATCAATATTGAACAACAAAAGAACAAATGCAATAATGGAATCCTGTAAACGATATCAATATCATCGGCGCACGTCACAAGTGCACGCTCGTATCATACACGCAACCCGATTTTGGGGTGCAGTTCGCCTAACGATAACGATCTCTTAGCACAATGTGATGCTTCCTTTCCTCGGAAATAAGTATTTAAAAAAGTCATATAATAATACTGAGAAGCAAGCTAAAGTTACTGGATGTATTGAAAAAAAAACCAGGCTTATGATTTCAGAAACACTAAGCGTTGAAGCTCATTATTGAATATCGCTGTAAATAGCATTCTTAGATTCGTTTATTCACAATTCAAAACATTGATTTTTAAAACAGAAAGGTTGACTCCTTGTCTAATAAAGATATACATACACTTCTTCTTCATAACACCTTGAGCTCTGACGATAATACAATACCAAATTTGAATAAAATTGGGAGGAGATTTTGAGTAACTTCAGATGGAATTGAACTACTGGTATAAAATAAATTTCAATACGAAGTTTAAAAAAGGCTCAGAACAGTTTTTAAAGGCACTGTGCCGAAAAGAAGCACTGCCGAATATATAGGGTTGCCATGTATTTTTTGTCTTTTTTGAATTATACATATATTATTTTGACAGCGACAGTTCTTTTCCGCTCAATTTTTTAACAGAAAGTAAGTATGAAACCACTGCGAAATGAAATCTTTCGCTCTAGCTGGAGCAGCTTTGTAAAAATTGGGCCGGAGAGCAGCTCGAACCGGACAACGACGAATTTTCATCTTAGCTGCTTTGTTACTCTAAACAAACGAAAATGCTAAATTCGGTGATCAGAAAATCCGCCCTTTATCGTCGAGGGCGTCCTCAGAGAGTGACAGTTTGATGCGGATTTTGGAGCGGCAGTAAATTATCTTTGAAAATACGGCTAAAAGCGCTATTCTGCTGAACTGTGAGCAGTACAGAGACACGATAAAAATTTTTTTGTGACCGCAAACTGAAAAAATAGACTAAACGTGATTTAGTTTTTGAGGAATGAAACGTCATGCCACACATCCCAAGCCACAATTTATCTTTGGAGCGCCAAGTTCCGTAATCTTGTGATCAGCCGTTTCGGCCATCTCAATTGGCCACCTCGAAGCCACGATTTGATGTCATTAGACTTATAATGCCGGGTGGCCGATGTTATGTGAATATTCTATTAACTATTCAGACCTTTAAAGAGAATATCTGGTAAAGTCAGAAATTGTCTTGAAAGAAGTCTTGGGAAACTGTGAAGCCAGCCGGGGCAACCACATGAATGAAATTGTATTCTTAACTTATACCGAAAAAATTGAATTTGTTCATTGTTTTTAATATAAAAAAACGATAGACTGCATTGACTAGTCTGTATACAATATAGTATTTATTCTAGCAACTCTTCCCATAATAACTTGAGAGAGTGAGAGAAAAAGTATATGAGAATAGAAAAACTTTAAGGCAAACATTTCAGAAAATTCATGCCTTTAAAGCAGCTGGGAACACGGTTTCTTTAAACTACCTTAAATCACTTTATGACTCAATTTCAAATCGAATTTTCAGTAAGTACATACATAAGAGTTATTCTAAAAGTTCTCGTTAGCCAAAGTGAAATGTGTTAGAAAAAGTTTTCAACACTAAAATTATGTACCTTTTATCAATTTAGAAAGATATTAAAATCCTTCCCCAGAGAAAGCTCAGTTTCTTTCCTTTCTACACTCAAGTATCACTTTAATTGGATGAAATATCTAAACATAAACCGAATAAATAAATCTTAGGCAAACACTTAGTTGGAAGCCAATTACAGTATACGGTATATGGCGTCTTTGCCCACTCACAAGACCCATAATAAGCAACACCAACATTTAAAAGCATATAAATCTTATGGTTTTTGGACCGTTTGATTTTTAATTTAACAAGATTTGCGATTTTTCAAAAATGATATAAATTTGGAATGGCATGCGACAGTTTTCTGGCGTGCGTTTGCAGTTAAAATATCGACGAGAGAAATATGTATGTATATTCACATACATACATACATATGTGTTATAAGAATATCAAAAGCAGCAAGTGCGTTACATCTTTCGCCAATAAACGAAACAAAAGACGCTCAGTTGTCGCCACATTCCTACGCAAGTGACAGTAACTTTGGCGCAACAGTGTGGGAGGTAGGCCAAGGAACTTTATATCCTATACGTGAATATGAACTTAATATTGCGAATATCCGCCTATTGTTGCCGAAGTAAGGGCTCGCATATGTGTGTGAGTGGCTATTTGGCCAACGACACAGCTTCGATGAAATATTAGCTTTTGTTTATTACTTGTATTGTTTATCCTTGCAAACGTCGAACTGCTTGCTTAAGAAGTAGTTTAAGATTTTTCTTGTATGCCAAGCAGGATGTGCAGTAAAGTATACAAACACGAGAATATGTATGCATGTTTTAAACTTTGCCCTGTAGAGAAAACCTAAGCTAATGAATCATATTTCTGGCTCAGAACTATACACTACGATTTTGCTAATTGCGAACCACTTCACTACTCGACCTGAGAGTTGCAGCTTCTGTCTCCAGAGTGTGATGGCATCAAGGCCGAAAAAGTAAAAAAATGTATTTTGTCAAATTTAAAATTTAATTAAATCCAAAGTAATAAATTTATAACTGAAGTAAGATCATAAAAATTAATAATAAAATAAAAATAAAGCTTGCCTCTGCCTTCAAGTGTCGAACATATGTAGAACCTCTTGAATGGTTAACAAGTATCTAGTGGCTCTTTCAGCTGCCACTGTTTGATGGTGCGAGATTAAACGCTTTTCGAGTATTTTCTATGGAATTATATCAAAGATAAAGTTGTTAAATAAAATTAGAAATCATTGAAACTGTGAAAGGCAACATTGGACCCGTAATTCCTGGGATAAAGTCGCAGTTCTGCCAAAGTATCATAGAGCTATAAGCAAGTATTTGTATTTCTCTAATTATAATTTTTTTTCTCCTATACCTACTTCCCACCACATTCATGGCTCTAGATTATCTAATTTAAGTCAAATTATTGTAGTGGTATTTGACTCTAGATTCTCTTTTCAAAGAAATTTAAATTACATCATTGCAGAGTCATATTCTACGCCTGCTTTTATTCGACGTTCAGTTCAGACTGTATTGCTCCATAAATGTATAAGTAAAGTAAAGCTGCGCATTCTAAGCCAGAATACGCTGTCTTTATTTGGAGACCACATTATGCATGTCATATTAGTATGCCTGAATGTATCCGAAAGCCTTTGCCCGCTATACTTTGCTTACTTTGTATTTTACTGATCCAATTCTATCCTATAAAGATCGGTGCTTGCTGATTACCCTAAAATTCTCGCCCTCACTTTCATTATCGATTTAATAAGTGGTGTGATTAGCTCTCCATCGCTACTCGGGAATATTTATTTGGATATTCTTCAGATAAGCTTACGGAATCATATTATTTTCTGGTTAGGCGCGGTTGAACCTAATTATGCTTTCAATGCGTCGATTTCTAGAATTTCGAGTGAATTTAATTCGTTTTCAAATCCTGTTGGCTCTAATGTTTCTTCCACAAATATTCTTTCAAATTGCAGCTAAATGAAAATTTACTGGATTGTTTCACTGATTCCTCAATGGTCTCTAATTTTATTTCTTGGAAATGTTTTATTTTCTAGACTAAAACGACATAAATAAAGTGCGAGGTTAAATTACTTCTAAATAAATTGTTCACATAAAACATGATTGTTTAACATTGATATGTTGTTTTACAGTCTTTAAGAAATGCTGTATTTCTAGATTACCATTAATCAAATAAATTTCACGGGCAGACTATTGATGCCCCCCGGAACATTTCATGCGCATAATAGAAAAAGGAGAGTGCAATATATTATGTACACTAGATATCCTAATCCTGCGCTTCTCCTATTTTTAAATACTATTTGTCTATGGAATTTTAACCTGTATGCTTAGTACAAACTCAAATTCATCATCTTCGTTATTTGCCATCGTAGTAGTCCTGCTAGCGACAAAAAACTATCACCGCAATACGTCGCCACCAATTCTAAAATTACACTCATAATTTGCGGATAAATTTTTGTGATGTAAAGGCGAGTTTTTGGTAAGAAAAATTATTATTTTTGCTTAATGAGCTATTAGTTTATCGATTTTCAATATAAATCTGTGCGGGTTTTTACAATGGAAACAAAAATAAAAGAAATTGACATTGGCAAGAGGAAAATCGTAATAAAAATGTGAAAAGAACAATAATTCGAAACCATGTAAAAACCGGAATTATAACTTCAAAGCCAAACGCAGGGCGTCCTTCTAAACTAATATATAAAAGAGAAAAGAGCAGTATTACAGGCGTTGGATTGGATCACCCTAAAGACATTCGCAACGAATACCTAAATACTCAAATATTCACTCATGGTGTCAACTAAACCAGATTATGACATTTGTGAGTTATGCACTTCAAGACTTACCAGCACCGGTTATTTGTGAAAATAAGTAGGCTCTGTTTTTTTGTAAAAATAAGTAGGCTTTGATTGAAATATTGTTTGTAAATATATAAAATGGAACTTTTTTGAAAATATATTTTAAAACGTAATTTGAAATGCTGTAAAAATCAACTATCATTTGTGCCGTCTCAAGCAACAAGATTTTGTCCTCATTTCGTCTCAAACAACAGGATTTTGGTTTCCTTACTGACCAGCAGCAGTATGGTGGCTTCGTTCTTACAGGATTTTGGTTTCTCTGGGCTTGGGAAGAAAGATGCAAAGCTTCAGCAGTAAAAGATGAATAAGTAACGAATTTCAAAAATATACACATATAATGGGGTTTTCAGTAAGAGCGCTTCAACTTTTGAACTTTTTTGAATAAAACACAAACGGTTTGACTTTTTTAACTAATTTTTTTTTTATTATCGAGTTTGAACATATACATTTAAGTATGAAGTTCGATTTGTTTTGCATGACCATCGCGTGTACGTTTTACGAAGTCCAATCGTTGAACCCAATTTTCGACCACTCTTTTGCATAAATCGGCCGAAATTCCAGCAATTTCGCGTTCAATATTGGCTCTGAGCTCACAAATCGTCGCCGGCTTGTTACTGTAGACCAATGACTTCACATAACCCCAAAACGGGACGGCTTGTTAAATGGACCGTAAAATGGCCGCAATGCTCTTAAAATAGCAGCAACAGAACGATTATTTTCATAAAAAATTTGCACGATTTGCAATCGTTGCTCAAGTGTGTAGCGTTCCATGATGAAATGTATACTAATGAAGTTTACAAATGAGAAGCGAAAAATAAAAAATATTGCGTCGTTCGCCCTCCCTATCGGGAAAAAGTTGAAGCGCACCTATTGAATAACCCTATATTTGTGTTTCAACTGTAGGAAGTGTCTTAAAAAAACCGGCTATCATAGAGGAGTTGCTAGGAAGAAGCCATTTACCTACTACGCCCTTCGCATATATGTAATTCTCCAGAATTTTGGAAACATGTTATTTTCTCGGATGAAAGTATAAGTAAGTAAGTTTTGCATTTTTAGTATCAGAGCAAGAAAAATTGTTCGGAGGAACTCTGGTACAGTGCAAGGTAAAAAAAATGCATCACAAACAGTGAAATATGTTGGTGGTGGGGTAATGCTGTAGGAGTGCATGGCAACTAATGAACTGGGAAACTTGCAGTTTATTAATTCAACAATAGAAAAGTTTACTTATTTGGATATTCTAAAACAAAATTGAAAGCAATGCGTAGAGATGCTGTGGTATCAAATGAATATTGCTTTCAACAAGACAACGGCCCAAAGCATATGGTTCATATGTTAAAGTTATGGCTCCTCTATAATATCCCCAAGCTCTTGCCAACACCTCCACAATCGCCAGATTTAAGCTCTATTGAACGCTTATGGGCGCTTCTGAAGAGAAGACTGCTATCGAAGAGACTTCCAGATTGGTAAACTCTATGCCCAATTGGCTTAAGGAAGTGCTGAAAGGTCGTGAGCACTCAAAAAGATATGCATTAAAAACGATCATGTTTTTTGAGATATTTTGGAATAGTTTAAATTTTTTATGAATGAGACTTTTGGGATATGTAATTTTTACGTCACCAATTAGATATATTATTTATTTGTTAAATGGTGTGATATAATCCGCAGAAGCATACCAGTTTAGCATTAGCGCGTATTCCTGCAGGGTGTATATTCACTCACACACATGCAGAACGCTTTTAACCAGCTACTTTACAGGCAATAATACACACAAAAAACATATACATCTACATATATTAAAAAAAAATAAGGACAAAATCTAAGCGACAAAGTCCACAAGGATGCGCGCAAGTTGTGTTTGTTTCTTATTTGACTGGCTTGAATTAGTAGTGTGTGTGTTTTGTTGTAAGCGAAAAAAATGATATATTAGACATAAATAAGCGAACATAAGTTTAATGTTTGTAATATTCCTCATTGCATATCCGGCTCTTATAACTTGCTCTCAACCTACACGCAACATGGAAGCACACACACACACACACACACGCTTACCAAACTACTTTCCCAATGGGTTAGAGTTAAGTAGCTCTTATGTTGCAGTCCGGAAATAACGGCAGAATTATTATGTCTAGCTGGCAGTGACTGAAGGATTCCTCCTAAGCAATTTGTATATGACATGAAGCCTTTTCCTATCTGCTTTATTTATTCATACATATGTATGTGTTTATGATTTCCTCCAAGCAACATTTTCCCACACACGCCAATATTTGCATTCGCGTCGAAATTAGTTTGTTGAATTCATCGTAAATCTTCGTAAATGGTTTTCGATTGTCTCGCGTTTTGAGTTACTGCAAATATTTTGGCTAATTAAGCGGCCAACAGCACAATAGTTTACCATCACCATTAGCGCAAGGACATCGAATACGCACTCATTTTATTACATAACTTAAAGTTGTCATCTTTTTTATTATGCGCCCTTTCTTCCGCAGTCACGAATTCTGTTGTCCCCCAATTTGAGTCGAACTTTTAGTGTCTTTTGTGGGGAGGCAAAAAAATCGGCCATTGCTCTGTGAAAACCATATTCAAGGGATCAAAATAAGAAACTTTGCCGAAGGAACCATACCTCTAAAACGAATTCCGATGTCCCCCTATTTGGGTCGAACTCTTTAGTTTCTTTTCTCATGTAAAGGCCAAAAATGGTGATATTTTGAAATGATTGTATGGGGAACCCCCCAGGGGAGTTCCAGGGGGCGTGCCACTGGCATGGGTGGATCGGCCGTCCAAAGTTAGTGGGGGTCGGTCATACATTTGGACTCGATTGGAGCAATCTAAATCGGTCAAAGTGGGATTTTTCGTTCGACCCAAATTGGGGGACATCAGAATTCGTTTTAGAGGTATCGTTCCTTCGGCAAAGTTGCTTATTTTGATCCCTAGAATACGATTTTCACAGAGCAATGAGCGATTTTTAAATCGACCCACCCTAATATATATAATTGGCGCGTATACCCTTTTTGGGTGTTTAGCCGAGCTCCTCCTCCTATTTGTGGTGTGCGCCTTGATGTTGTTCCACAAATAGAGGGACCTACAGTTTCAAGCCGACTCCGAACGGCAGATATTTTTTCATGGCAGAAATACACTCTTAATTTTGGTGTTTGGAGCTAAGCTCAATTGTCACTTGGTTTACCTCTAGGTAACACAAGAATTTCGAAAGGTATTGTATTTTTCAAAATTTTTTTTAAAGCTGTGACTTTTTATAAATATGTGTAAAAGTAATAAATAAATTTACACAATCTTAGAACACACAAAATGTCCCATTTGTAAAGTTATTATCTATCAGTTTTGCGAGTTTTATTCAAACAAAAAATGGTTTACTAATAAACAGAAAACGGTTTTTCTCTAAGATAATTTTTTCCTTAATAATTTCGAGAATACGAATTATTTTATTTTTACAACTTATTATAGTATACATAGATCACGATTTTATTAGTAATTCACATATTTATTATAATTAAAACTAAATATAACAAAATAAGGAGAAGCCCTAGCCTTGTAGATAAAAGTTGAAACTATTTTAGTTCCGTGAAAGTAAAATTTTGGAAAATGGGCGGTGGCACGCCCTTTGGTAATCGCAAGTATTTCGATAACGACTTAATAAAACTCAAACTTGGTTCTGGAGGCTACCGTAGCCGAATGGGTTGGTGCGTGACTACCAGCCGGTAGTGCCCCGTTTCGAATCTTCGAGCATGAAACATCAACAATTCGCATTATCTATAAGTCTATTTAATTCCAAACATTATAAGCAAACAAAACTTAATTTTTGCTAAAATAAGTGCAGGTGTAAAAATTCCGGAACCACATTTAGTCTTTCATATATGGATTTTTTTTTTTGACAATTTTCGGTGTTATTCCTAAAGTAAATATTCATTTGTAAAAACATCTTTTCAATGGCTATGAATTTTTTATTTGGCATAAAGCTTTAAGTGAGCAGTGATCAAATCAAGCTTTTTGTATCCAACAATTGATAATGAAATTTTTTATTTATTTATTTACTTTTCCTTATGGCACAAAGTAAGGTTATAGACTTTTAGAAGTACTTAACCAATATACATTTTTAACATGATACAATTCTGACAATAATAAACTTAAATCTAAATCACACCAAAATTGTAATAGTAATAATAGAAAAGATGAAGATAGAGAGAGACAAAATGAGAATGAATACCGGAAGAAAGGGGATAGTATAATGACTTGATATCCTATAATCAGACTGTTATAAATGCTTTAATATTTGTGTCTTATAGGTAAAACTTGTTGTGCAGCCTTTATTGACTCAGGGATTGAATTTCAAACTCTGATGACGTTGATAAAGAGTAGTCTAGGTTGTATTTTGGTACAACTGGGTAATGCTTTCTCCGGGATTTAACTGATATAAGCCTCTCAAATAAATATGTACATAGGTGTTTTCCACATTAGAAGTTTGTACATGAAAATAAATCTCCTGGCAGCAAAATAATTTTCAAGGCAACAACCAAGTATTGTAGTTCGCGTACGTTCCATTTTACTGTATACTACAATACCTCAGAGTAGTCGCCGTAGCCGAATGGGTTGGTGCGTAACTACCATTTGGAGTTCGGAGAGATCATAGGTTCGAATCTCGGTGAAACATCAAAATGAAGGAAAAGTTTTTTCTAATAGCGGTCGCCCCTCGGCAGGCATCGGCAAACCTCCGAGTCTATTTCTGCCATGAAAAAGCTCATCATAAAAAATATCTGCCTTTCGGAGTCGCCTTGAAACGGGGCCGAATCATTGCACTTTCGATTGGGTAGACCTTTGCGATTATTCCTAATGTGAGTAACTCGTGTGTGTAATTTTTGGTAATCCCTCCATTTGTGAAACAACATCATATATATATACAATATATATGTATATATGTAAAGTCTAACTGCCTTGTGGATAACCCAGCTTCGACTGACGCATTGGAACCCAACAATGCTAAAGTTATTCACGAGATACTGACCGAAGTCCTACCGCGAGTTATTCAGAATTGATATTTATGGATGGCCGAATTACGCCGCAGTAGCGGACAGCATTTGAAAAGGATTATATTTGAAAAATAAATGTCATGAATGTTTCTACGCAAAAGTAATAATAATTGCGTAATCAATTTGAATTTTCATTGTTTTATTTCAATTTAAAATCCGATACCTCGATATTGATCACCCTTTATAACAGGTGGCGCTAAAGTAATCCTCCTATCAGAAAATGCTATAAATTTTGCGATTGGCCCCTAATGTCAGTTCTGTTTTGACATTTGTGTAGTAAACACATGCGAAATACACGTTAATAAACAATGTTACGCTACACTGCTGAACGCGGAATATTGCAGACTATTTATTTGACCAATAATCGGTCGGTGACTTTGGCACAACGTGAATTTCGTCGCAGATTTCCTCGCCGTCCAACGCCTACTGGTGAAACACTGCGACGCTGAGCCGCTCTCCTCGAAGAGACTGACACAACACGAGATGCGGCCAGACGTGGCAGACCCCGGAGTAGCCATTCTGCAGAGAATATTGCTGCTGTAGCCGAGGATGTCATGGAAGCGCCGTCGAGATCGACCAGACGATGTGCCACGCAAATGAGTATCAGTCGACGGTCTTTACAGCGAATTTTGGTACAAGATTTGAAGATGTTTCCGTACAAAGTCCAGACGGTGCATCAGCTGTTAGCTGCTGACCGCCAATCGCGTCTAACATACGCTCAAGCCATCCTTAATCACCACCAACAGGAAGATGATTTTTCATCAAAAATAATCATGAGTGATGAGGCCCATTTCCATCTTAGCGGGTACGTAAATAAGCAAAATTTACGCTTCTGGGGCACTGAAAATCCGCGTGTAACCCACGAAGAGCCATTACACTCGCTCAAAGTCACTGTATGGTGTGCTGTTTTCGCTGGAGGAGTCATTGGACCTTTTTTCTTCGAAGACGTCGTGGGCCAAACGGTTACTGTGAATGGTGAGCGCTACAGAGCAACGATCAACGAGTTCTTTTTGCCGCAACTTGATGAATTGGGATTGGAAAACATGTGGTTCCAGCAGGACGGTGCAACGGCACACACTGAACGTGCCACAACCGATATGCTGAAGGATGCATTTCCCGGGCGCCTAATCTCCCGTTTTGGCGATTTGCACTGGCCAGCAAGATGGACTGATTTGACCGCTCCAGACTTCTTTTTGTGGGGCTTTTTGAAGTCGGGGGTTTATGCCAACAAGTCTCAGATTCTTGCAGCTCTTAAAGACAATATCCGTAAAGAATGTGAGGACCTATCGCCGGAAGTTTTGGCCAAAGTGATGGAAAATGCCATAAAAAGGGCTCAAATAGCAATCTACTGGGGCGGCGGCCATTTACATGACATCATATTCTCGACTTGATGTACAAAAAATTAAAAGACCAAATAAAAATAATCCACAAGAAGAATCAAAGTTTTTAATTTTTTTTTTAATTATAGCCAAAAAACATCGCAAGGTTACTTTCGCGCCACCTAGAAAGTTGGCAAAAGAAACGGGAACTATGCGGTGTCTATTAAATAAGTAAGATCGCTTCCAATCTAGGAAAACTGAGATATAGAAGTTTAAACCCAGATTTACAAGTTTATCCGATAAAATGTGATACCTTTTCGAACGCTTTTGAAAATTTAGTATAAATATAATCTCTGCTGAGAAAGCTACAGTATAGTACTCAGTGGAAACGGCTAAATTGAAAATTCTGGACCTACCTGCAACAAAACCATGCTGGTATGGAGATATGACACTTTTAACTGGAAGATATACGTTTTCTTTGAAAATAATAATTCAATTAATTCCGATATTGATCAGAGCTTGTTGTTGCAACGTTTCATACAAAATATTTATCGGATTATATAGGATATTCTAATATAGTCTTGAGAGTATTCACTATTGCATTTCCTTGCAGTGTCGATTATATCTACTAAATAGATGTAAATACGTACAAATGTAAGTATATAAATATTTGTACGGCAGATGCAGTCAGCTACTAAGCCCAGAGTTATGGCGCAGTAAAAGACACATTCTTCGAGTGGCAAAGTTCCCATGAACCGTAGCGAAAGGGCGCCAAGGCTTAACCCCAATGAAATAAAAGTTGCACAAACATATGCATGTATGTACATATGTATGAGGTGTGTGCGAGAATGTGAATTCACACATTGAAGCGTACTCCTACACACTGTACAATTCTCGCGCTGGTTAAATCACTTAATTTCGGAAATAAGTCAATTTCGTGACAGCAACAAATCATTCATCAACTTGGATATAATAACTCTCAGCTTTAAAGTTCTCCTCCTGTGCATTTGGAAAAAGGGGGGAGTGTAGCCCTAATACCAGCGCTAGTGGCGGTGACTTCAACCAGCCACTAACATCACCGCCGCCGCCGCCGACAAGGAGCGGTATCAACAAGCCAGCAGCGTATACGGTTTGTTGTATATTAAGTAAAACTGCAGCAATCTTCGAAGTTGTTGTTGGGGTTGCTGCTGCTGCAGATGATGATGTCACCGCCGTGGCATATAAACATGATCATAAAAATCATTAACATCTGGTGTGATTAACTCCAACAACTGCACGCTTAAGCAACTCAAACAGCGGCAGTAATGGCAATAACAACAACAACAAGAACGCTATACCGCGAGTAATGATAACCAGCGAGCAGTGCAGCTGCCTGACTGACTGACTCCGCTGGGCTTGCAACAAAAAACATGCCACAGTGCCGAATGACTGCAATGAATTTCGTAAAATCGTTGCCTGTCATTCGTTGTTTCGTCGCACATTTGTTGTTGTTGCGCGCTAGGACGTGTTTTCTGTTTTTGTTTTTCACACGGTGGCGGTGATGTGTGCAAGTGTATTTTTCCACATGTTGCCACAAAAATGTCGCCACCGCCCTGCCACCCCAACGCAGAGAGACAGCCACAGCCACTGCCATCGCCGTCGATTGGCCGATCGTTTTGAATTTATGACTTTCGTTGGAAAAGTATTTTATAGCACTTTTAATTGTGCTCACACACATACACACACGCACGTGCAACAACGTGCATACGCATATGTATGTATGTATCCCCTCTCAATCAGCTGCTGCGTGGTAACCGCTCCCCGTTGCAACACTTCAATACTTACATATGTACATCCCCTCGCTCACACGCTTGCCACTCGGCACACTTGCCTCAAAAGTTTTTATAGGAAGTGCATCTGCACAATTGCAACAGTGTTTTTAGTTTGAGTACGTCTGTGTGCGTACGTATGTGCGGTAAATGTTGCACATAAACTCTTTAACACTCTTTGACGCAATTAAAAGTATTCCTCATTTTTCTTATTTCCCTCCTCAATTCAACACATATCTATTCTCCGTTGTTGTTGTTGCTGTTGTTTTCACTACTGCTATGACACAAAATGTGGCGTTCACTTCAACTCCATGAAACTGTCGCATGTCGACAATATCATTGCAATGGTTGCATCATTCGCTGGCAATGACGGTGGCGACGACAACGTCATCATTGTCAGCGAGCAATTTTTATGTGCGGCTCGCTGCATTCATTTGTTTGTTTAGTTTTAAAATAGTTGTTGCTACTGGAGTACTCGTATTAGAATTTTGCCAGATGCATTTTGTACTTCGGTGACACTTGTGCTGCAACAACAAACAAATTAAACAAAAACACATGAATTTTTATTTGTGCTTTTAAGTCTCCCAACTCATCTGCACTCAATGTTTTTCCACGCAGTTACTTCTACATATGCATATATGCACATATACTCAAGTAATTATGTATGCTTGTACAAATGTGTGCTTGCAACGCTGCCTCATTTGTTTGGACAATTTTATTGGTTGCTCTTTGTCTTTTCAAGTTTATAAATCAGAAATTTAAATTCAATGATAATGTGGGAAAATCATCGTGAGTCTAAGTAATGCCGCCGAACGAATGTCGTAATAGCGGGAAACAATTTGTGGCGACATACATACATAAATGATAACTCTGGAAGAGTGGAACGACAACGGCATATCATTCAGTGATTTTGTTCCAATATGAGGTAATAACAATATCTTTTAAACTTCAGTGATACATTTTTTCTGTTTGCATTAAAAATATCGCTAACTTAACCAACTAGAGTTTGTTCCTGAAAGAAACACGGTTAGCGGGCAAGCAGGCCAAGCGTCTAGAAAGTGGGTTGGCTAACGCAACGGCAAATGTCATATCAGAGAGAGAAGCTTTCAAAACTAACAAAAATGTCTAAATACGCCACATCAGAGATATTAATTTCCTTCGAAAATTCGACTTCAAGTGCTTCAACGAAAGTACTCTGAAATTATGTTCTGAGGGGAGGTACTTTCGAGTCGCATTGGCCACCAAGCTGACAAATATAAATGATGGAGATATCTAGAACGTATCCTGTGGTGGTATACAGTCACTATAAGGCCTCTCCTACCTCATGGCTTATTAATTTAGTAGCAGGTACTAGGCAATTGATACAATGTCAGGAAAAGAGCAGTATTTGGTGGATTAGAAAAGCAATCAGATGATATCCTTCCTTTATTCGATTTCAGGAAGTTTCCTTCCAGAAAAAAGAAAGAAAAAAAAGAAGTAAACATTATTTCTTTGCCGTTTACGCCGATGGCTCCAAAATGGATAGTGGCGTAGATGTAGAGATGGTCTAAGAAGCACATATTATATTTTTCTCATTACAACTGTTTCAGAATAGTCAGAATTGCAAAGAGATGTTTGGCTTGACGTTCGGATCGATTAAGATCTCACTCGCCTAGGTGTCGGCCCTAGAAGCGCACACGGTATTGAAGGTGCTGCCGAACCGGCTAGGTTCCTACTGAATCCCAAATAGTGAGTAACTACACTTGCAAGTCACGCTAGTTGAATCAAAATAGAACAAGATACGAACCTGGAGAATTGGGAAACGAAGATGGCCCAACTAAGGGAATTACTTTTAAGAAGATCAATTGGAGATAAAATTACATATCAAGCCGTAGCGCACAGTAGACAAAAAATTCTAGGCTACCACTTAAAGCAAAATCTAGAGGTAATCTCCAAATTCTCCCTGGCTAACATAAATGGATTCACCGATAAATCCAAGTAGTTTCAGGTTGCAGCGAACCAACACAATAGAAAGTATTACAGGTGCCAAGAAAAAGCTAAACAGGAAGGCATTTCATTTCGCTAATGCTGTCTTGGACCAGTTAGATAGGTAGACCGCAGATAGGAACGATCCGCACTTTGGTAGAAGTTTCTTCCTCGGTTTCTTTTTCTTATAAAAAAAGTGCATGTAGCGAAGTACACATAACAGAAGTGAAACTTTCAAGGCATTCAAAGAAAGAGGGAGAGACCCGAGAAAGAACGAGAGAGAGAGAGACAGAGAGAGAAAAAATATACATCTAAATAAATTCACAACAATTGCAGAGAATACAGATAGACAAAATTTACAAAAAACGGAGACGGGTCGACCGGTGTAGGTGAACGCCGGACACAAACCGTGGCAACAACGCGCATTACTCCGAGCGTTTATCACCCGCACAAACGTAGCGATTGCAGGACCGCAGCAACGGCACAAATTACCGCAAGGCAATACCAATAAATCCCACGCCGGAATGGATAGCACTTTATAGTACGCACAAGCACTACCCAGGAAACGGAAATAAGCGCCAAAAAGTAGGCACCAAAAACAAACGTCAAAAAAATTGGGACCAAAAACGCCCCAAATAGTAGGTATCAAGGAAAAATAACGCCAAAAAGTAGGCACCAAAAATATATGTCCTACAAGTTTGCACCAAAAAACAAGCGCCAAAAAGTAGGCAGTGTTAGTTTTCACTAGAAATTAGCAACCACGAGGAAAAACTCAAGAAAAATAGCCTAAAGTGTATCTAAGATATATAGTATAAGGTATAGCTCTCTCTCCTTTTCCTCTACGTTATATCTTTTTTCTCTCTCACGGAACGAAAATGCCCAAAACGTTGCATGACCTTGAAATTTTACTCTCCATTCCCGCTCGTCCACTGACGCCTAAGAAGTTTCACTTCAAAAATCACTGAATTACAAAAAGAGCAGAAATTTGCAAATATCGATTAGTCCACCTTTGCGTGCTTTGGTTTAAGCAAATTTTTGGATGATTTTGTATAAGTCTATCTGAGAAGCAAACACGTTTTCAATAGATAAGTGCTTTAGTTGCGAAAAATTTTGCTTCGTGCAGACAACAGTCACTGATCAACATCAATGGTGAGAGCACCGGACTCGGCGATAGTGCCGTGGAAATTGGCCGAGCAAGGCTTTTCTACACTTTCGATCGCCTCCAAATTCTTTGATACAAGACTCACCTGGATATCTGGCATTACTGAAATCTGCGGGGTAGATGTGCTGGGTAGACAGCGCACCCCTTAGAAGATTGAGATTCCTTTTACTACCTGTGATATGCTCTCGGAAAGGTTGACTTTGCGTCACCTCAGAAAGCACTGGAGTGATACATAAACTTGCAAGGTCGCGAAATCTTCTTTATCACGTGTGGATTGGACACTGTCCGCGAGGTGTGCGTGCTGTTAGACTAGGATTAATTTCTTTTTACGTGAGCTGTATGGACGAGGAGATGGGATTATCTCATCACTTTCTTCTTAGCTGTTCAGCTTTTGCGGGGCTAAGATTTAGGCATATTGACTCTCATTTTCTTCTACTCCTGCTAATATATATGACCTTGATATGAATTTCATCAGCAGTATGAAGGGTTTACATAACCGCAAGCATAAAAGTCATCGGTCGGTCGTTGCATTTAAAAGTGGAGAGCCTCACAATTCTATGGCGTTTTCTGGTTTCTAGGAAGGGTATCTTCATAGCAGAGAATGAACTCGCTGGTGTATTATTTGCTGCTGAGCAGCAGGCTCTTAAGTAAGAAAGCTTTTCCTGATATTTTATCTGTCACAGAATTCAAGCCCACGACCTCCGGAATTACAGATGATTTTACCACTGTCTTCCTCTTAGTTGGTGCGGTAACCGCTTTCGCGATTTTGGCCGAGTTTAATAAAGCGCGCCAATCGTTTCTTTCTCGTGCTAACCGGCGCCAATTGGGCACACCAAATATAGCGAAGTCCTTCTCCACCTGATCTTTCCAACGCAGAGGAGGCCTTCCTCTTCCTCTACTACCACCAGCTGGTACCGCATCGAATACTTTCAGAGCCGGAGCGTGTGTATCCATTCGGACAATATGACCCAGCCAGCGTAGCCGCTGGATCTTTATTCGCTGCGCTATGTCTATGTCGTCGTAAAGCTCATACAGCTCATCGTTCCATCGCCTGCGATATTCGCCGTTGCCAACGTGCAAAGGTCCAAAAATCTTACGCAGAATCTTTCTCTCAAACACTCGTCGCTTCATCGGATCTTGTCATCGTCCACGCTTCTGCGCCATACGTTAGGACGGGCATGATGAGAGTTTTATAGTGTTAGTTTTGTTTGTCTTGCATATCACATTTTATCAGAAAAAGGTTATTTTTCTAATTAAGGCAGTTGAAAAAGTTTTTCCCGTTTCGTTGCTCATTTTCAAGTGTTTAAGTGAGTTTAGTAAGTTTACTTGTTTTTGTTTTTTATTGTTGCCGATATATCGAACATAGGGGTCAATGAAGTCTTATGAAAGTTGTGTGCAAATAAAATTTTCTTTCTTAATAATTTTTTCTTATTCGCTTAGAAAAAATAGTGATGAATTTATTTTTTTAGTGGTTACTTCAACTTTGGTTTCCAATTCCCAGTGCAATACATTTTAAAATCCACAAAATAAATTATCAAAGATATTTACACATTTGTCAATAAGCACTTAACTAAAAAAGAATAAAAACTATAACAAATTTACACTAATGATACTCCGTCGCTAATTTCACGCAGCTGCATAGAGTGTGAACATCGTGGAGTAAGGATGGTACTGCGTACAAGGAAGAGAAACCGCTGGCGGCTGTCAAGAAGACACCAATGAAAAATTAACTTTTGCGCATCATTAAAATTTTCTAAAAAAACTAGATGGGAAAAACGCTGGAAGAAAAATAAAAGGAAACAAAAATCTACTCAAGCGAAGTAAAATAGTTTTGGTTACATATGGAAATGTGTCACCGTGACAAATATCGTACAACCGTATAACATACACGCAAATATAGTAGAAACAAAAAACAACTAGCGGGATGTATATGTCTATATATGTATATATACATATCCAAGCCTACAAGTGTCTCTATCCGAAACGCACTTACTAATTAACATCAACTGGTGCTGAGGGAACCAGTCTGGGTGGGGGCAGTTCGTTGAAAATAGGCTTTAAGAACGTGGTATAGACCACGTGCAAGTAAATTGGAACCATTTCTAATACAAGAATTGCTGAAAAAAATAGAATAAAATAAATATAAAAATATCATAAAATAAAGTTAAAAAAAAAAAAACAATTTTTTTTTTTGGTTGAATACACTTTTTATGACTTGACAAGCATGCAGTGTTGCCTCTTTGTACATGTAAATACAATACTTCCTTCTGGTCATGCTAATGCAAAATTCGAACCTACTTCCTTTGATTGTGTGAAAACTTCCGAACTAGTTAGTCACTAGTTCCGAATAACCTACGAATGCATCTATTCGCAACCAGTTCAGTTTTCTGTGGTATGCTTTCGTTAAAGTAGCACAGCATTCCATTGTCGTCAACGTCGACACCCCATATTTCAGTTGAAGAGTAGCAGTGCTCTGTATAATATATAAACACACATATATACATACGTATGCAATATTGTACAAAGTGCACATGCGTAAGTGTTTTTGTGATTTGTCTTAGATGTGGGCGCTTATGTGGTTTGATAGAAAAAAGTTGTTGAAATTTGTGTGCATTAAAATTAAAATACGAATTTGTCATGCCGATATTTGTTTAACTATTCATTCAAGTTTTCGCTCTTTAGATTTTTGAATTCAAAGCGTGCCAGATGCTGTAGCAGTTATTCTGTTACGTTGTGTGCGAGAATGGCGCGTGAAATTTAAAATTTTATTCAATTGGTGTACAGCATAAATTATGAACCGCAAAAACCTGATGCAGAAACAAATTTTGTATAATTGGCGCTTGCAGCCTCGTCTAATTTGCGGTCATCCACAAGTGGAGGGACCTACCGGTTTTAGCCCACTCCAAACGGTGGATGCTCCAACAATTCGAACTTTAATTTATAGATTATAGCCACCGTCAAATTGCTCATGTGACACAATGAATTGTCCTGATGAATTTTTTTTTTTATTTTGAAAAATTGTTTCTTTCAGCTGGTCTAAAAGATTACAATAATATTCAGAATTTATTGTTTTACCAGTTTGCAAGTAATCCACAAAAAACCATTCGTATCCCAAAAAACAGAGGCTAATACCTTCTTGGCTAGGTTCACGCCACTTTTGAGCCTTTTGTTTCGATTTACGATCTTGGTGATAGACTACAATTCACAAAATCCACATTATCCTTATGAAAACGTTGCTGAGAAAGTCACATTCGAATATGATTTTGTTCCCATACTTCAATCAAAATAATACGTAGACTGCCCAATGAGATACCTAGGGCTTCTATTAAATCTCTTTCAGTCACTCAATGATTTTCCAATACGATATTCTGTATTTCTTCTACGATTTCTGGTGTTGTTGCTGTGTTTGAATGCCCTTGTTGTGGATCGTCTTCAGGGCTTGTACGACCACGTTTAAATTCAGCAACCCATCTTTCTACTGAACCATTTGATGGCGAAAAGTCCCTATGCACTTCCAACATTCGTTCATAAAATGGTTTGGTTTTAAACCTTCCGGAAATAAAAATTCAATCACTGTACGATACTTGAATTTTTCCATTGTAGAAAATATTGCGACACGTCGATATTAAATGCCTTGTAATAAAGAGTTAATTGATGGATTGGCATGAGACTTCACCCACGTTCATATGAGGAATGTACCAACCTAACAAAAAAAAAAAAATAGGCTAGTAGCAAAGCCCACTCTTATCTAATATTGATCAACCTTGTATTTTACAAACTATTATATATTTTTTTATGGGTTATCATCACAAAAACATTTATTCGCTTCTCTTCTCTCTTAAATACATACACACACGAATAGTTACGATTCATCCATGGCAATTTACCAATACTTTGGTATTTCAGATTCTCTTTGCGCCATTATTCGTCACGGAAAATGACGCTCAAGAAGCGATTGCAACTCCAAAGCCCTCATCCGTAACCGATGCTGATATGTTATCGCCTATTCTTTTATAATAGTCCTAATAGCCACCTATTTCTACTGGATTCGAAACAGGTTCGTATGATTCCAATCGGCAAAAGTAGCAATTACGTCACAAACTATACACCTCTTACGAAATAGACAACAAATTCGAAATTATTTGATACAGTTTTTAAGACAAAGGTGATTTTTGCTGTGTCTAGCTGTATAATCCCGGTTCATCAGGTTTTCCAATACATAGAAGGTTTATGGTGTCTCACCATTCAATTTTTTCTGATGATTGCATCGATAGCTTTAAGATTACCTACACCAACTTCTCGAAAGCTTTTGATAAGGTCTCTCAAAAAATATTACTAAGTAAATAAGTAAATTAGTTAGCAGCCGGCGTAGCCGAATGAGTTGGTGCCTGACGACCATTCGGAAGTGCTCAGGTTCGAATCTCTGAACATTAAACACCAAACGATAGAACAAGTTTTTCTGAAAATCCAAGTATATTTCTGCCATGAAAAAACTCCTGCTAAAAACCATCTGCTATTCGGAGGTGGCATAAAATTATAGGTTACTACAATTGCGGATCAGAATCAAGACGAACACAACAAATAGTAGGAGGAACTTGGCCAAACACCCAATAAAGGGTGTATGTCGAAATGTTAGCTAAAACTATGGAAAATGCTGCAAAACGGGCACAATACGTCGTACAGGCTCAAGGCGGCCTTTGAGAGATATCATATTCAAAAAGTAATGTCTGCAAATCTACTTGAACCAAGTAAAATGATTATTATCGTCAACATCAAAAAAATCGTGTTTTTCTTTGATTTAAAAAAAAAACACATGGGTCTGTCGAATATGGGCAACCATGTATATATATATATAAGTAAATCAGTATATTTATGATTGAATTCCATCTTCCTCAATTGGACAGCGTCATATATAACAGGTAGGATCTGCACAGGTTTATTGGGAAACATAATTTCCCGTCTATTCCAGATATCGTCTAGTGTTCCTCAATACCCACTCGACCCACTTATCTTTACAAAAATTTATTATTACGCTGATGATCTTCAGATTTACTCTGCCATATCGAATATTGAAGATTCAGTTTTATTAAAATCTTATATAGACAGAGTTTACTTTTGGTTCGAGAAAAATTTTTCATATTTGAATACGGAAAAATGCTTTCATGTAGTTTTTTTAAGAAAATCAAATACCAGATCTTATATCTATCATATTTTGCTGTCTAAGCTGAAAACTGTAGACCAAATTAAAGATTTAGGGGTATTTTTTGACTAAAAACTCACACTGAGTTACTTTATAGATTATTTATAATAATTCAAAGAGTTGTAAAGGGGTTTCCAATAAGAGGTGTTATTTTGATATTCAATCAATGGTTTCGTTACTTGTGTGGCACGTAGCGCCGTCTTGCTGAAAATAAATGTTGTCCTGATCAATACCATACCATTCTGGCCTAAAAAATCGTTAATCATCTCTCGATAGCGCAATCCATTCACCGTAACTGTTGCACCAGCTTCATTTTCGAAAAAGTAGGGTCCAATGATTCCGCTGGACCATAGACCTCACCAAACAGTCACATGTTGAGGATGAAGAGGCTTTTCAACAATAACTCTTGGATTTTCTGAGCCCCAGATCCGACAATTTTGCTTGTTGACGGAGCCACTGAGCTGGAAATTGGCCTCATCACTAAAGATGATTTTTCGATGGAGTTTCGGATTATTTTCAAGCATTTCAACGATCTTATGAGCAAAGACACGACGTTGTTGATCATCGGTTGGCTTGAGTTCTTGAGTTAGCTGGACTTTATAAGCCTTATCCAAACCCAAATCCTTACGCAAAATACGATGTAATGACGTTTGTGGAATGTCTAATTCCAAAGAACGACGGGGAATGGAAAAACCTGGGTTTTCTTCAACCCTTTCGGCTACATCAGCAATGTTTTCGGCTGTTCTTGAGCGATGTGCACGGGTTTTATTCTTCACATCACTAACTTGTCCCAACAGCTCGAATTTTTTCACCAATTTCTGTATTGTGGTCCGACAAGCTGCTTCACGAAGACCCAACAATTTTCGAGTTTTACGCACCGTGTCTGCCAAATTTTCACCATTTTTATAGGGAATTTTAATAATTTCAATGCGTTGTTTAAGTCTGCATCGTTCCATTTTTATTAATGGAAATGTTATTGGAAAACCCTTTATATACCATTTATTAGAGCTTATGTATAGTATGCGCCTTTATCTGGTGGCCCTTCCAAGCCACAAATGCGAATGCAAACATTTTTATCGAATTTGCGTTGCGGCTGCTAAGCTGTTAGAGCCATTTGTCTCCCTACGATTCCCGAAGTCAGCTTTTGAATTTAACATCACCACTACGCAGTAGATAAACTCTTTTCATAGGGTTTCATATGGTTGGAGTATCAGTTACTATTCTGTTTTAAAGCTGAATTTCAGTTTTGTTGAGCTCTTGATTTTCAATCGCTAAGCCACATTTGAAGCCGTTTCTCTACAAATTTTTAATTTATATTTGATGCAAATAATATATTTTAAATACTATATTTCTTATTTATTTTATATACTTTTGATGTATTATACCTAAAACCCCGCCATAATCAACTAATACAACAACAAGAAAGCAGTCTGCTAGCCAGCTAAGAATTCGTCTATAAAAAAAGTTTGCAATTTTATGCTATATTTGCTTGCTCACTGCGTTGATTAATAACTTCAGTGAAATTGAAAATTTTTCTAAAATACCAGAAAGCTATGGAGAATACTAAATTGCACAAATTGAAACTAATTTGTAAAAAAAGCAGTCAGTATAGAGAAGACGAGCGAAATGGAAGTGAAAAAAGAGCAGAAGGAGGTGGGAAATACAGGATGCCAATTGAGCCACCTTTTGAAGGAAAAGGGAAACTGCGAAAAATGTTGAGGAAAACTACTTGCTGAAAAACGAAAAGAAAAATTCATTTTCCACCTAATTGCTTTGCTGTGATTAGTAATATTAAACTTTCTCGTTTGCCTTCAGTTGCATTTCCTCGCTTTTCTAGCTTTTGCTTTAGCTGATTCTTAACGCGACTTCTGTGCCATTTGAATTTTGCTAACATTGAAGATATTCTGCTCTTTGGCATATTTTTCATTTTAAGCTACGTTTTTCATGGGAATTTCAATTTTTTTCAACAAACGCGCCCGTCGCCGCGATGGGTGGGAAGGCAAGTTGCAATTACAAGGATTGATTGCGTATGAGAGCATTGAAAAAAAAAAAACAAATAGAAAAAATTAAAAAGAGTGGAAAAGTTTCTAAGTTTCTTCTGGCGGCTAACTGCTAGAAGGTGTCTCATTTTTCATGTGGCGGGAGTCGGTCCGCCAAAGAAAAAAATAACAAAAATCAAAAAATATTGTTAAAAAAGTAAAAGGAACAGAACACAATCAGCTGCTACTCCGCAGCACGGCCTTTCGAATTAATGTAGAAAAGTGTAAAAGTTGTATTTGAGTAGGAAAAATGCTGTTTAACACTTGAATAAATAACGAATTTGATGGAAATGCCACGAGCGAGTTCGCTAATGCCCGGAATTGAAGTGGTTAGAAATCGAAAATCATCCCTAAATAACGGTGTCACAGTAGCAGTGATTATTAATTACCCAACGTCGCAGCATCTTCATCAGGCTACAGGACATCACGCATCATTTGATGTGACATTTTGACTGCCTGCCGTTAACCAGCCAGGGCCTCGCTGATATTGCACAAATACTACAGAAGGTCGGTGGGTTTCTCAGCTCACTTTTTTCCCAAAATTAGGTAAAGATAAAATAATGAAAATATTTTGTGACGCGTGCAGAAAAAATTAATTTTAATTTAACGTGCCAGTGAAGCATCCCTTTCTATTTTTTTGTTTTACAAATGTAAATTTTGAAACAACACATTTTCAGTTGCCTCTGCTTAGGTAAATACTGAATCGCTTTTTTTTATTTCATAAATTTATAAAAATTAAAGGCTTCTCTCCCTATTGCTGTTGCTGTTGCGCAAACACTTGAGCTGGCAATTTTTCACGGATTTACTCGTGAACGGGTAAATAATTGCTATATCAACATGGTCACGTGCAACAGGAAATATAAAATAAAATAAATTTAAATATATTTGTGATTCCAAAAAATGAAATTCGTAAAAAAGTGGCAGTTCTGATTATCTGGATTTTTTGTTTAATTACTGATTTGGTTTTTTCTTCTTATAATATATATTATATATTATATTATATTTACACTTACACTGTTACAAAATCATTGCATTAATTCCTGTTCCGAAAGGTAACATCAAATTACTCGACTTGGTGTGATAAGGTCAAAACTTTTTAGAGTCTCAGAGAGGTCCTTCTTTGGGCCAAACTCAGCTCGACCTGGAGGATTTGTGGCTTAAAAGTCTATATCATAATAAAACGAGTATGTTCGTCATAGGAGTGGGTGAAACAAGGGTTCTAATGATGGTAGTTCTATAGCTTGCTATTGACAACAGTGACTGTTTTTTCGTAAGTTTTACAAGACAGCGACTAGTTTATAGCTATCACCTTAATCCAATAATGTCATATTCAAATTATAGCTAGATACTTAACTCTTTCTAAAAGTGGAGCACAACCAAATAAAAAATAAGATTCTCAGCCTAAGTGCTTCTCTAAAAAAATATTTGTTGCATCTCTCTGTATCGAAATATTTATTAGAAAATTGAAAACACATATCAAGTGGTTAGTCGTAGTAACATTTCAATGAATTTGAGATGGAAAGATTCCCAATGTGAAATGTTCCTTTTCACTATTCTCGAATTCTGTCTATTAAGATAACCCCAAAAAGGCAAAATCCCAGGTAGGAACGATGACATCAGGTGTACTACCTGTTAAATGAAAGAACGAACAAACCTCCTTTATATATTTATTTAGACCTACTTCACACAGTTCACGTAGATTTGACAACGAGAAAAGGTCTCCATTAATTCTTAGAATCGTGCAGGTACTACAACGTCGACTTGATAGGATCAGTTATTTCTTTTACAAGAGACACATAATTTATGGAAATATTTATTTATTAAAATGTCTCTTCCAGGTTTCTTTCTTATTAAAGTGTAATAGGTTAATGTCTCAGCGATATTTAAACAATTCGTTTCGAAGATGGAAGGATGGAGATCTTTATTCCTTATATTAGTTAGTTTTATTGGGCCACAGTGCACTATGACCTGTGATGTGGTCTATTGTGCCTAGTCGCGAGCCTGTAATTGATTGGCTTATATATTATATATTATCAATGGATTAAGAGACACACCACTTACTGTAGGTGGATGAATCTTCTTCTTGCGAGAGCTGCATGTTCGTAGAGGATGTGTTTTGTCTCATAGCGAAAACGGCGGACGCTTTATTTAACTAATCTTTCTTGAAATGATAACGAAACCTACAATGTCACGTATAGGATACAGTGAGAGTTCTTAAGGTTTCTCTATCTAAACTCAAGAGCCTACATGACGCTCCTCTAGAAGAAAGGATAAACTGTTTTACCTCCTCCTGCCCTGAATTTTCAATCCAATGTCGTCTGAGTTCTATGATCTGCCAGTCGTTGTCAATTTCCTTTACGAGGATATTGATAGGTGCGAAAAAGTTTTCTGGCCTATGAAATTTTGATGTAGCACCTATTTCCGTTAGACAATCCACCTGTTCGTTACTGTCTTGACCTTAGTGTGCTGGTAACCATCGCAGTAAGACGCTGTTTCTTGCTCTCAGGATATTGAGAATAAAGACAATCTCCTCAATGAGTTTAGATGTTATTGTATGAGACTGTCTAACAAAATATTTTCGTAGGCATTCTCTGCTGCAGTCCTACCATTCTCAAGCTTTGACCCATCTGCCACAGACCACAACTTTCTGCAACAGATCGAGAATGAGCAAGTCCGACTCTAACGTTTAAGCGACCTCCATTTAAGTTCATTCCCGTCTGGAAGTTTGCAGAAAGTTGTAATACGAAAAGGTTTGAATACGAAAGATTGGTGAAAGAACTTCAGGAGTCTGGTTATGTTGACGATAGCAAAAGGACTGGTAGACCAGAAACTGGACAGTTTTTTGAGAATATTGCTTCTGTACCGCGAGGCGTTGCTGAACAACCTTCGATATCGATGTTTCGACCTTCTCAACGAGTAGGTAAGAATGAATCGACTGTTTGACGGATTTTACCTGTAGACGAGCTCATGGTAGACATTTAAATGATTTCATTTTTCACGTATAAATGTAGTAGATGTATCTTGAATAAAAATATTGAAACCTGAATGAATCTAAATTTTTACATATAATATTTAGTTTCAAAACGGCATATAGGAACACCCATTGCATTAAGTCTAAGGCACTAATTTCTGGTGCTGATTTCTTCGGATAAGAAGTGATCTCTCATTCCTTTTTATTTAATAAAAATAATAAGATAATATTGCAATTCATTTGTCTAGTTCTTCATAACTCCAGAAATGCGGCCGAGAATCCACAAAACGGTTTTGTTCTCTATGCTCGTCCAAAACAGCTTGAGGGTGTAATTTTCCACCGCCAAATACACACATACTCAGGCATTTAAGCATACCTAAGCATAGACGTAAGTGAGTTCGTAAATTCAAACTTTGCAGTTTGTTTACGTTTTTAAGGTTAAAATTATTTCATTAATATCCTTTAGATAGGCAAACAACGCACTTCAAAAAACCAATATCCTTACAAAATGCACGACCACAACAACAATACTAAGCGCTACACAACTCAAGTGGACAACGTTGTATGTTGTGAGCGAACGAGCTGCGAGTGTAAGAGGCGGCAGTAATTGAGGCAGCATTGTGTACGTTTGGCGTGTTGCACACCGTTGACGCCCATCTCAGGAGACCCGGCGGCGAAAACATCATTTCATTCACACACACACACACACACACGCGTGCTTACAAATTCTGTATATTAGAAATTCATTTTAGGAACAACAACAGCGAAGCAATCGAGAATACCACTTAGGTTTGATGATTGTCGAGTGTTACACGCTCATACACACACACACTTACTCGAACATAAATAATTTTAGTGCAACGTCCATACATAATTCATTTCTTTTTTCACCATTTATTTTTGTACTTCATTACTACTATCATTTGCCTGGTGGCGTTGATGTCGATTGTTGTTGGTGGTAGAAGTATGATTGAGTACGCATTGCTGTTGTTGCTAAGGGTTGTCAGTTGCAGCGGTAAAACCATTTAAAACATCGCTGAAACGTTTTGCAGCAGGATATCCACTCGGACACCGGCACATTTGATTTGATCACACGTGAGCCATCCTCCCATATCAGTAAAAGTTAGCATTCGCAGCCGTAGTAGTACAGGCACTTGAATACTTTATTTGCTGTCTGCTGCTAACCTGCTTTAATTACACGCTCGCAATGGGCGACGCGTGCAAACTGTTGGCAGCACTCCCGTTCGCGTCGAGCGTTTTCGTTTTCGATTTTCCCACTAACACTTCTGGGTGTGGAAAAGCGTTCATTTCCAGCATCATGCAGCTCGGCATGTCACCTCATCGACCAAATGCCCTAAGGAATTGACAGACACTTACTTATACACACACATACACACGCTTTCATTACTTACACTGTTGCTGCATTTGTTAGTGTTCCTTTAATAAATTATTAAATTAATATTTGAATGTAGAATAAATAGCTGCTTTAATTCCCAAGTCGCTGACTTTCTGCGCTTAATGTGGGAAAGAATGCGGGTAGGTTCGAATCTCCGTACACGAAGAACCAAAGTGATAGAACAAGTTTTCCTAATAGCTGTCAGCCTTCGGCAGGCAATGGCAAGCCTTCTTCTGCCATAAAAAAGCTCCTCTTAAAAAATATCTGCCGTTCGGAATTGGCTTAAAACTGTAATCCCTCCATTTGTGGAACAACATCAAGAGGCACACCACAAATGGGAGGAGGAACTTGTCCAATATATATGTATATATTTTGGTTAGCTTAGAAGGTATCGTTTAGGTGCTTGCAAAGATCAAAAGTCTGAACAGATTTATAGAGGTATGCCCAAGATCAGATCGTTAAATGGTACTCAACGAATATGAAAAAATCAGTTGATTGACTAACGTCACCGGGGTCATGACAGCGGCGCCATGGAGTTAATCAAACCATTATAAAGAGCCTCTCTGAGAGGCTGTAACCGCTGATGGGAACTGTGACGAACTAATCACCGTCAGGGCCAAGGAAGGATGTCTCCAAGGGAGTGTTCTTTCTCCGCTTTCTCTACTAGCGGAGATACAGGAACTCGGTTTTTATGTCCAAGCATATGCAGACGACGCCTGTGCGCTAACATCGGATAAATCCCTAAGGAAGCTTTGCACGAAAGCGCAGAGGATTATGTACAAAATCGATGACTGGTGCATGAGACAAGGTCTTTCCGTTAATCCGAATAAAACCACCATTGGTGTTTACGAGAAAACGGAAATTGGAAGGACCCAGTCTTCCAACACTGAAAGGGGTTTCCGATTAAGTTAAATATCTAACAGTAATCTTGGATAAGAAGCTGACTGGAGACACAGGTTTCACTGAAGGTGAATCCCGTATTAAGGATTTTTCAGTAATACGTAGAGCCTTTGGTAAAACCTGGGGTCTTAAACCCACTTACGCCTCCGTGGTCTGGTGGCGATGGTGAATGGCTAAGTCCACAACCCGGAACTGTACAGGCTGCAAATAAACGTATGTTTATGCATTACGGGTGCCATGATCAAGAATGTAAAAAGAAACTTAACTTTGTGGCAAGACAAAACAGGCTTGTACTTATATGGGTTTCAGGACACTCCGGTGTTCGAGGAAACGAAATTGCCGATGAATTGGCCAACGGTGGATCAATGGTTGCCCCACAAGGGCTAGCACCAATAATCGGCATCAGTTCCGCAGGAGTCATAAATTGAATCAGCGATTATACATGCAATTTACATAAAGAGCGATGGTCCGGTCTAGAACGCTGCAGAACTGCAAAGTGATTTGTGACATGTCCGAACAGAAAACTGTCAAACTTTCTACTAAAACTTGGAAGGAAAGACGTTCGGTTGATGGTCGGTATTATTACAGGGCACAACCTATGGGGTCAGCATATGGCCACCATTGGAATCATTAACCACCCAATGTGCCTGTCTTGCTTGGAGGAGGTGGATAGCACTGAGCACTCTCGTTGTGAGTATCCTGTCGTTGCTAGGGCACGGCTACGAGTTTTGGGTTCCGATGTCGTGAGAATGAGTAATATTCGTTCTCTAAACCTGGAGGATATTTACAGATTTGCCAAAGAATCTGGAAAATTCTCACAGGACCAACTACCTTTATCTCTGTCTCTATTCTTTCCTATCTCTTTCTCTGATACTTTTCTCCTTCGCTCCTTGACTATCTACCCTCTTTCCCGTGCTCTAAAAACAATGGGCTTTTTAGTCTGAGTGTTTTAGGAGTTACCAAATCTCTTGGTGCTCCTTGGCTCGACCTATTCAAATTGCATTTCAGTGGAATCGACTGTTTTGACTCACTTTGACATTTGCGGAATGACTTTTTAATGTTTATTTCAGCAAATTGAAATGTGGTATTATGTTCGTATGTTTCGAATAAAAAACCCATTGACCAGAGTTGCAGCGTAACTATGAAATTGGCAGGAATTCGCAGTTGACTGCCTAGTTAAACTAAAAAATAAATATTTTTTAAATTTTCTGCATCATAACCCGAGTTCTTACTTTATTATAAAGTAACGGAGAGGCTGATTTCAAATTACAACAATTATATCTCTTGTTTTTCGCCTATGCTACCGCCATTCGATGATTTCACAAAATTCAAAAGTTCTGTGGTTAAACGAATGCTTGCGAGATACCAGAAATTACATCCGTCGAAAGGAATTTTGTGGTTAATGAAATAGTTGATGACACCTAAAATTTCATTCATAATTATATAAAAATAAATAAACATTTTCGCTTTTATGCTCGTAAATATTATATGTACATACATATGTATGCATACATTTGTCTAAGTAGATAAGCATGTTTGTCTCCTAAGCTTACCAAATGTCACTTCGAACATCCGTTCTCAAGCGTTTTGGCGTATTTCGCACCAGCCGAATTTCATTCATTCAACAGACAAATAGAATATTGCGCAATTCAGCAATTTTATGGCGATCTATTTGAAATGTGTAGGGAAGGCTAATGGTGGGGAAAGAATATCAGTTTGCGGCACATGTGGCATAGTTAAAATTAATTGCTGTCTCTTTGGCAGCAAACGCCACGGAATAGGTGACAGCGCGCTGGGAGATAGAGCAGCAAAATTACCAATTGTTAGAAACAAAAGCAAAAGAGCAAGCAAATTTCATTACTCAAATGAATTTAAATATGTCGACATATGTACATATATGTATGTATATAGTCGTGTCGAAAGTGTATACTAGTATTTGTGTAAATATGTATGTCAAATTGTTGTTGCTGAAATGGTGCATGTGTTCAATTGAATTAATAGTTTTCAATTATTTTGGTAATTTGGCGGATATTTCTGAGCCACACTGCCGTGTCTCACGTATGCAAAACGGCACAGATTTGCTTGTACATACCTACATACATACATAAATGGAGAAACAAGCAGACACAATTTATAAATGCCTACAGATTCACTACGAAATTGAGGTAATTTCTTTATTCGCATTTATTGTACATGTCGTCATTTGGTTAATCTGAAGGCCCATGTTGTCATTTCTTGGCTATTGCGTTTGGACTTATACGAGTATTTCTACGAGCATAAACATATGAATGTGGCTAAAAGTGTAACCACATATTTTGGCTTCACGTTGGTTGCGTGCTCTGCCCCATACGTTGAAATGCTGATGCAGCGCAAAAATTCTGGAGCCAGGCGATTTTGGCGCCACTATCTGCCACTGTGTCGGAAATGAGTCGTCCATTAATTGGTACATATAAACAATCACCTACAATTAGCCAATATTTGGTTAATTGGAGAAATATCTACTTTATAATAAAAGATTTTATCGTGGGCATTCGCTTTTACCTTCAAACGACGGATATGAAAAAATAGAGTGCGTTATAAATATTTATTTTATGTACGCTGGACAATTTAGCGATTATATAGCGAACAAAAATGAATATTTCAATTTATTAAGCATTTATTAAGAGCAAAGCTACCACTTGTGGAAAACATCAAGACGCACAGCATAAACAGGAGGAGGAGCTCGGCCAAACACTAAATAAAGGGTGTAAGCGTAAATTATATATGCAGCTATGGCCAAAAGTGTTCGATTTAAAAAGTGAAGTAAATCTGTTTTATTAATAAATCGGTGCAAAGAGAAGCAGCTAGTGATACAAACATTAATATTTAGTGGGTCCATCCTTTGCTTTGATAACAGCAGCAATCCTCTGCGGCAGCGCGGTCGGCAACCTGCGGCTCTTTTATGTAAAGCAGCGGCTCCTTAGTTCCATACGCAAATATAATATTATTTTATTTAATAAAAAAAATATAAAAAGAAACAAAAAAACATTTAAAAATCGTTCTGAACCGATTAACGAGGATTAGGCACCGATTCTACCTCTCCGCCACTTGTACTCGCTGACTGTGAAAAATTCTTAAACGAAATGGAGACTCAGAATTCCAACATCCTTCTGGACAATAAAGTACCACGACTTTCCAAAGGCAAGGTGTTTAAACATTTTGCTTTGTGCTTGAATTTTATTCAATTCTATATTTCTAAACGAAAGAGGCGTTAATCACCCTGAATTAGAGTCAGGCAAATTGTTGCAAGAATTTTACTTTATGGTGGAATCACAGCGAAATTGAATGAGCTAAAACTGCGAAGAAAGGGAGACCCACCCATGTTTTAGTAGAAGAATTGATTTGTTTTGAAAAAAAATTAATTTTTTCTGCGAAAGATTTTCAGCGGTGTAAATCACTTCAATTTCAATTACTAATGCAATGCAGCGATAAAACCAGAGCAACTGTTGACCCAAATTACTTCAGCATTATTACAAAAAAATTAGAAATGGATTTGCTTACGGATTTGAACTATGCAAAACCAATAAAACGACTATAGCATTCATAGTAAACCCTCTCAAAACAAATAGTAACAGAATCCACATTGAGCCATTTAGAATTGATACTGGATCTCGTCCCCTTTGAATTTGTTTGCTAAATTGTTTTTTATTGAAATAAAAGTTAGTGTTGTAAGTAAATGTTTCATTATTTTAATTTTTTACTTAAAAATACGCCATTGCCTAATAACGCCATTTGTTGTGGAAAAATACTACTTATAGATTTTTTTATGAATAAATACATTATATATATTAGTTTTATTTGATCAAAAAACTTTATTTATGCGAGTACTATTTATTTTGTGGCCTTTAAAAATTTTGAAATTTTGTAAATTGTAATTTTTGACTCTTCCGACTTAAAAGGTTGCCCACCACTGCTCTGAGGCATGCTGCGCACAAACTTTGCAAATTTGGCTGTACTTATGGCGCACTACTGGTGAATTAAAGCATTTTTCGAGGCTGTTTGCGAGGTTTTCCTGTGTTCCTTTATCTTACGTTTTAAAATAGTCCACATGTGTTCTATGAGGTTTAGATCTGAAGACTGTGCTGGCCTATCTAAGAAAACAATGTTATTGTCTGTATACCAACGCATCATAGTGCTCATTGAGCTTTGCCCAAAAGTACAGTTTGTAATACTTCTGACTGCCTATGCGACTCTCGCATATGCACATTTCACTGACATCATTATCAGCCATACAGTCCACGATCACAATGCTGCCGCCCCCATAACAGTGGGTACTACGCCATCTGGATGGTACTCCTCGGCAACCAGTCGCCTCACTCACGTCACACCAGGCAATACCTGTAAGAAAGGAAAAAAAATCGATTTATAAGATTTGTGTTATTTCCTTGAAATTTGACTAGGGTAAGAAGCTGTCCCTGTTGATATTTTAAAATGATGTAAACTAAGTCTTCCCCGATGTTTGATTCATCAGACCACAGAAGATTCGACCAATCTTCATCCGTAAAATGTCGGTACGGCTTTTTTCGGGCTCTGCATCTTTTTATGCCCGCTTCCAGAAGCCTTCTTATAGCCGTTCGAGCATTATCGAATTTTCCAATTTCTTCCGACAGGGCAGCTGCAAGAGCAGAAGAGGATTTTTTACGATCGTTGAGAGTCGCGTATAAGTTTTCGGCCTTACTGTACACTGCTGAGGCGTTTTCTCCCACTTTTTGATTTATTTGTTAGGATATATCTTGTAGATGCCACCGCGAACATCCCACCATATTGACAATCTCAGCCTGAGACTTCCCTTTCACATTAAAAACTTGGATTCCCACTCATTTGTCGTACCAATGTTCATTTTTTTAGGTAAAACTTTTTTTCTTCTGGAGAATTGGAAAATCTTTTAATAATCACTTCCTTTTTGTTTGAGATTTGGAAGGAATGGCTTTTTAGTATTTAAAAAGTGCCACATGACAAATTAAAGTACATGACATAAGCTTTTATTTCGGCATAGGGAAAATTTTTTTTTATAAAAACTGTTCTGGGCAGATGGGGGTGTCCGGTTGGCGAAGAATGCCCCATATATATACATATAATATATAATTTGAATGGAAAATCGCTTTAAGTGAACCCCCTGGTTATGCATCGACTCCAAATTTTTTTAATGTTTCGTTGTCCCGGCCGATTTGAAATTTATAAGAAATAAATTTTAATTATGTCGAATGCACTTTTAACGAGCTTAATGGGTACCGAAGAAGTACTTACCTTTTTTAAGGATGACACACATTAATGACGACTATTTCGAACCATCCAGGTCGGGATGCCAGAATATAAAGGGTGTTAGTTCATGGCAGAATACACCACATTGAAGCCTCCTTCGGTTGGGCTACAGAACTGTTTTTTCTGCTTCATCTGCAGGTAAAATATTAGTAAGATTTTCAGGTCTATGGTACCAGCTGCTAGTTGTCTTACTTTTGTAATGTACAATAATTACATATGTATTTATAAGTATATTTCATATAAAAAAATAAATAAATGTGTTGATATCTATTCAGTAAACCACATTTTTTTCTAACTGACGCTTATAAACCACAAAATAAATTGCTGCATTGCAAAAAAAATAAAAAGCGACAACGAAAAAATCTATATCGACATCACACGAAACACTTCACAATCTTTTAGTCATCGAATAACATTCTCAGTGATTTGCCGCAATATAATGTCCTTTTAATATGTTCGACCACTGCGGCAGGATAACGATTGCTCGTAGCATCACGTAAGGAAATACTTACATACTTTCACATATCATAGCATGCGTTTGCATGTCACTGAGTGCCTGGAAGCATATTGCGTTACTTTCGTTGTGCGATTATATTTGACTCCTGGGAGCTTGTTAAAAAGGAGAACAGGATAAGAAACGTACATTGCTGGCACCGGTGCGGAGTATAAGTTCGTTAATGGATAAAAACAACAACAGCAAGCGCCAATACCGTCAATAGGCAAGCAACTCTACAACGTCAGCAACATTAATGGTGTCAGCAACAACATTATCAATATGGTAAATGGCAAACGTGTGCTGGCTAAAGCATTAAATTCCAGTTGTACGTAAGGCATACATACAGAATTATGTACTTATGTTGCCATTTTTTGCCTTTTTACTACTTTTTTGTATTCATACGCTTCTGTGTGAGACTTGGGCAGATGAGTTTATTATATGGCCACCTTGGAGAGTTACGCTACTCAATCCCAGTGAGTATTGATTGCCACCTATTTTCTATGTATAGGCGCGTTAAGTGGTATTAAAGTGTGAGCGGGTTGGGTTGCTGTGACATGAAAAATGCATATTTATTGACCATTAGAAATGTGCCACCTTCTCCTATTACAATATTTTTCCTTTTTGAGTTTTGGTCACATTTGTTGGTGAGATACTGTGTGGTTGTTGCAATAAATTATGCAACTTAAATATGCTACTTAGGAGTCAATATCATGCAAACATATCTTTACATACACTTGCGCTCACATAATTAAGTCTCTTTACCTGTTTAAAATATTCGAATTTTTCTTACATGCGAAACTTAAATATATTTATTATTATTATTATCCCTCATTCCATTTGGCACCTTATGCCATGTCCATGGGTCGACGCTTATTTCTACTATATAACGCCAACAGAAAATTAGAAAAAATTCATAAGGTATCTTCTAAGCTTTGACTAAACGTATCCGAAGAAGTTTTTTCTTAAATTTTTTATTTTAATAATATTTTATCATAAACAAAACAATTTATTTAAATATATATCATTACCAAAAAAATACGTATAAATCAATGTTCCGAATTTTGTACAAAATTCACGCATTCTTAAAAATTTCTAAAAATTTCAACTTTTTAATCAGGATCTTTAGGAAACTTCTGGGCACGCGTTATGCCCATTAAATTTTAGTATGAGGAAATATAAGTTTAAAACCACTCCAAAATCCCGTTGATTTTTGACAATTTTTTATATACCGGGTTATAAACAAGGTGGCTCATTCAATCGGAATATTTGTAATTTATGCAAATATAAAATTGATTTTGACAATTTTTTATATACCGGGTTATAAACAAGGTGGCTCATTCAATCGGAATATTTGTAATTTATATAAAAAATTGTCAAAAATCAACGGGATTTTGGAGTGGTTTTTTATAGTAAATTAGATAGCTGCTTATACAAAAAAAAAAACAAATGATGGAGGGCGTAAAAATCAAAATAAAGATTTTCATGATTCAAAATCTTTTTTTTAATTTATTTTTCGGTATAATTGAATTTTGCGCCACCTAGTTAAAGATGTCAAATTTAATTTTAAAATTATAGATTACTAAATTTCCAGCTAAATTTTTGCATACTTGATAAAGCTGAAAACGGTACATCTTGTTCTATAAAATTATTTTTTATAATGTTAGTAAGAATTTTCAAAAAATATAATATTTTCTTTTCTTAGAGCAATTAAGTTTATAAATATCACGCAAATCTTCAGAATTCCATATCAAATGTAAACATTCAATTTGTTGTTCATACTCTTGATTATACTTCTAAAGGTAAATATATTTACTTGCATGCATCTATATGTGTACATGCATATCTATGTATGCATGTAACTATTTTTTCCTTCTTGAATCATTTATAATTCTTGCGTTGCGTGGGGTCAGTAAATTCCATGCAGTTACACGTCACTATGAGCAAACAGAAATAAATTTTACATTTTTGCTCACTCTTCGATGTAGTTTCATTACTCGGCAATTGTGGGTGGGCTGGGTACATAGAAAACTTGAACATATTATATTTAAAAATTCTGCCTTTTTCACTATGCTGAGCTGTATTAGTATTAATAACAACAGTGAAGCGTAAATGGAAGGTATTTAGGTCGGCTTTATTCTGCGAATTTTCCGTGTGTGCCCTAATTTTATCCCAAAAATGTAGGGTTCTATGAAACGAGTATGATGTCGTACTTTTAAATAAAAATGATTAGCTACATGTATATAATTTAATTGTGCCGTTAGTTCCTGATATTTCGCCAGGTGCCTACACTACCGAAAACTATCGCTCAGAATCGATAGTATCCAAGATGTATAATTTCAGACCTTTCGCTGTATGTTTAGCTCAAAAATCGGTTTTGATCTTTGACAATATTTTTGCATACAATGTAGAAAATGGACTTCCATATAAAGTAATTGTTACAACAGTGGATTTACTATAACTAATTTATTGAAGAAGAAAAGATATTAAGTTTAAACAATAATTTTTTGTTCGAGTAAGGTAAAATTTCCAACTTCGCTTGATGACATGCATGCCCAAAATCATAACATTGCCAACGCCGTGTTTTATAGAAGCTCGCCAATTTTTGAGCTCTGTGTCAGCCTCGCGCCCTATAAAAGGTCTCCTATTTGGTCCAAATAAGTTTACTTTTACCTGATCTTCAAAAAGTACGGTCCTTCAAAATGCTGGGGTCTTAATTAGGTCACCATGCGCAATCTGCTATCTATTATTTCCATTCCGTGCGCTTACGAAAGGTTTATTAGAGGCTATTCTACCATTTAAATTTTCTTCTCTCGGTATTCTTCGAACAGTTTCTGGATGGTAAATCTTACCTGAACCCTTTTTGCCTATTTCAGTTAACTTTAGAACGCCTGTTGGTGGATTTCTCTTCACTTGGTGCACTACCCACTGACATTCTCTCTCTGTGAAAGTTTTATTTGCCCCACGACTTTCATACATAAAGCGATCAATAATGTGCTAAACTTTTGACGAACTTAAGTGTACCATATAATCTCAGCTATTTTTTGTTTGTTTTTTTTTGCATTACAATGAAATGAGTGGACATTTTTTTGTATTTGGCGTTGAGGAATGAAATATAAAAATAAATAAAATACTTTGTTTTTTCATTTACCAATAAAAAATAAATAAATAAAGTACTCTGTTTTTCCATTGTCGCAAAATATTATGAAATATCAAGCACTTTACTATTATATCGGTATCAAATAAGGCTTGGCATGAACGGTTTCAAAGAATAGCGCTGAGAAAGTTTTGGTTCGTACGGGAGATGCTACGCCTCCCTTTCCATTATTCACGCCTCCGATATGTCAGGATAAATATTTGTACATTAAGGAAGATAATACTTTTAGATCGATTTATTGTATGTTCCTATAAGTATGGATTATATTTGCTATAGAACCTAAGTGGGTCGCGAGTAATGGAAAAAGTTGATTTTTTTTTTTATATTTCTTTATATTTACTTATACATACACATATGTTCATATGTATATGCAGATAAAACCATATTAAGGCAGCTAAATCTTTTCTTGTAATTAGCAAAACATAATTAGATGGCTCACGAAGTGACGTATAGTCTTATGATGTAAAACTTTCAACAATTATATAAATGCTTAGCGGTCTTGAAATCATAACCAACTATTTTTAATTGTATGAAAATTCCAAAAAGTCGGATTAGTATAACTTGTACAGTATCTTCCGATTAACCGAAATATATTTTTATCCATTTACAGTTTACGACGGACAACTTTCTCATGAAAAATTGCGCATTAGCATATCAATGCGAATTCTGGTCGTTTTTCTGTCAGTGCTTCAACAAAATCAATTGTTGACAGATTCTACCAGCTTTTAGTATATTATCTCTTTCTGGACCACACAAGTGCCATGCACTTTTGGCTTTGAAGCCGATAATGGATACATTACTCACCTTTAATAAACACTTGGTGCGAAAATTACTTTTCGCACGCTTGAGAAATACGAGGTGTGTTCAAAAAATAAGGTGAATTTTGATTTTTCTAAAAAACTATTTATTTATTCATCAATTTCTATTTTACCTCCTTCAAAGTAGTCCCCATCAAATATAATACACTTGTGTCAGCGTTTTTTCCAATCCGCGAAGCAGTTCTGATATGCACTTTTTGGTATATCCTTGAGCTCCCCGACCGATTCGGTTTTTAACTCTTCAATCGTAAGAAAACGCCGTCCTTTCATGGGTCTCTTCAATCTTGGAAACGGAAAAAAGTCGCAGGGGCGAAATTTGGTGAAAACGGTGGCTGAGGCTGAATAGCGGCATTGGCTTTAGCCAAATAATCTCTCACAATCAAATATAAGTGAGCAGGTGCATTAATGCAAAAGCCATGAATTATTTTTCCTCAACTCAGGGCGTTTTTTTCTTATTGTTTCACGCAAACGGCGCATAAGCTCAAGGTAATGCCTCTTATTTACCATACGACTTTGTGGTAAGAGCTTGTGGTGCGCTACTCCATAGTAATCGAAGAAAACAGTGAGCAAAACCTTGAAATTTGATCTAACTTCGCGTGTTTTTTTCGCCTTTGTTCTCCTGGACTCTTCCATTGGGACGATTGGGCTTTGGTTTTGTCATAACCACATACGACGATACCTCACCCTTTAAGCAAATCTGGATCATCTTTGACGTCATTCAACAATTTCTGAGCGATGCCCATCTGATGTTGTTTTTGGTGAAAATTCAGTAATTTTGGAAAGAATTTCGCTGCCACACGCTTCATGCACAACCTTTCCGAAAAGATTGCATGGCATGAGCCAACCGATATGGCGATATCCTCAGCAACTTCTCTAATTGTGAGTCGACGATTCTTCATAACAATTTTCTTCACTTTCTCAACATTTCATCGGTTGTTGATGTGCTGGGTCGTCCAGAAAGAGCGTCGTCATTCACATTTTCTCGGCCCTCTGTGAAAATCTTGTGCCGCTTGTAACCACTTTTTTGACTCAGACTACTGTCCCCGTGTGCTACTGTCAACATTTCAAGTGTTTTTGAACATTTAATTACATTTTTTACACAAAATTTTATGCAACTTCTTTCCTCCATTTTTTTCGATAGCCGAAAATCGCCAAACGCCCAACGCGAACATATCTTCCAGACGAGTGTACTAGCATAAAAAAAAATAGTAATCGAAAGTTGAATATACGTAGCTCGTGAAATTTGAAAATCCACCTTATTTTTCTAATAGACTTGGTATTTCTGAAATGTTAATAAACTTCAACCTTGCGACGTTACTACTTATTTGACGCTTGGTTTATAGTCTTCGTTGTCGACATCACCACTTTTGCAGTGTCGAAATCAGAATTCAAATGTTTCCAATGACGCAGCATATTTACTTCCAACCACTTTTGATGACCTTCAGCAGCATTTTGAATACCGCAAATGTTACACAAAATACCAAATGCTAAATACTGGCAGAAATAACTGGAGATTTTTCGCCTTTCGTCGATACAAAAAATTATCAAAATACAATACCCACATTAAGAACCTATCAAATTATTTTTCGAATATATTACTAATTTATGTTGTTTTTTAAGCCTTCGGAAATTAAATGGACCCCTTTATAAAAATGATCGCCCCGTTTTCAAGCTTTCAGTAGTAAAGAAAATTATAGAGTGTATCATTACAAAAATTCAACATGCGAACAAAATTTAACTGTAAGAATTAAATTTTTAGATTCTTTCGACATTAAAAAGTCTAGATTAAGTCTTAATATAACAATAGTTTTTATAACAAATTATTTGACATCAAAACACTGTCCCTAGAACTTAGTAAATGTAGTTTAGTTTGCATTATGAATTTTAATAATTTGAACGATTGTGCTTAGCAGAGGAAATGTGTATCAGCTCAAATTAGTGTACTGTTGAAGTGGTGGGTATTTTTAAAATTCACAGTAAAAATTTAAAATTGTTTTAAATTTTCGAAAATTCGAAGAAAAGGTGAAAAAAGCAATGAAATGAAACTGGACATTGTGTAAGACATAAATGCACAGAATACAATGAATATATGTCGGAATGTGAATATGAATACGTGTGAGTAAATCCCAATGTATACACTTAGAATATGCATATAAGAATTGCAAAAAAAGAGAAATCTCTTGAAAATATTAATTTGCTGCTCTTCCGCACTTAACATTTTGTTCAGCTGAAATTAGCGTTGAACACTGAAATCGGCACGGAAAAGCCAATGTGACGCCAAATAGGCGCCTCTGATGCGCCCAAAATCAGCGATGAAATCGCAAACATATACACCGTCGTAAAGCCTAAGCATCCATAAGCGTTGTGGCAGCCGAAAATACATATACGGGTACTCAGCATTCTAGCAGTCTGCGCTACATAGCCGTTCAGACAATCTGCCACTTGCCTCGGATGTACACCGTCAGTTTTGACGGCATACACACCTTAGCCTGTCGGAATATTGTGTGTGCACTATTTCGGCTGCTTGGTTGGCTGATAGTCGGGCGTTTTCTTGGCATTGCCTCATTTCAGCAATGCAGCTGCAGCGGTAATTGAGGAAATGCCTGCCTGTCGCTGAGGTGCAATAATGTATTGCGCTGAGACAATATGGTGGCATTTTCATTTACTTATTTTCTGTCTACCTGTTGGCAGGCAATGCCTTCTCCACTCATTCAGCGATTCCACTGTGTAATGTCTTACCCTAGTTTATTGTCTCATTGTCGACAGTTACGCTTTTCGGCGTTGCATAGTGTCACTAATTTTTCGAATGTGAAAAATCT
This sequence comes from Anastrepha obliqua, assembly GCF_027943255.1. Taxonomy (NCBI): domain Eukaryota; kingdom Metazoa; phylum Arthropoda; class Insecta; order Diptera; family Tephritidae; genus Anastrepha; species Anastrepha obliqua. The sequence continues at coordinate 83,840,650 of NC_072892.1, forward strand.
CTTGCGTGCCATTGCGGTCACGTTGCTGCTGTTTTGTTAATTGTTGTTATTTTTATTGTTGTTGTCATGGCTTTTAATTTAGCCACAACTTAGTGCATTAGCAGCGCTTGTCGCTATTATTCGGTAATTTGGCCAAGAAAATAAGCAATTAGTTGTTTGTGTAGCCGCACTCGAATTCGAATTGCGAAAAATCAGGTTGACGCCAGTGATTCGCTACAAAGGTTATGTCCTCAGAGTTTGCTCACCTCAAGATGTATTTGCAGTGGGAATGTCAAAAGAATCTAGAAAAATAAAAAAGCCTCGATTTTAGACTTAACTAAATAAATTAGCCTTACTGTGTGCGGTGTCTCTGCAATTATGTAGACAATATGTCGGCGCGCATCGCTGGCATATATTCTGGTGAAAATCGCATTTGAATTTTACAAGACATCGGCGCCACTTTACTCTATGCAAAGGGAGGTAGAGTAGCGAAACTTACTTTTTTCAAGCCATTGCAATATGACTTTTTCCTTCAAATAATTGCTCTGCGAGTAACAGTGCTCTGCGTATGTCTGCTGACTTTGAAATTTTTACACTCAGCTTTTCATGGTTAGTTCAACCTGTGTTTATAGTTTTCATATTGATTTTGGAACCTGAATTTAGTGGATACCTAGAAGTATCTGAAATATAACTCAGTTTACTTACAGTGAGTCCTGCCATTTAGGTCTGATTACGCATACTTCGCCCAACTTCGCATAACTTCGTACAAGAAATCTAAATTCAATTACCCTTGGAATTACTTAATTCAAAATACAAAATTTTAAGAGCGAATTACCTTATTTGTAAATAATTTAGTCTCAGTCACCAATTTTTATCGGATATTTATAGAAATTACCTCTCAAACCAAAATGAAAGAGAAAACCAAAAGAAAATTAACAAATTCATAATAATAAAATCAAAAAGCCAAAAAGTGTTAAATTTTAATAATGGAAGCAAGGAAAGATATTTTGAAAAAGTTATAATGTCGAGAAAGTTGCTGAACACCTCAAAAATTGTGTTCGGAGTGTCTGTTCCGCCTCCTTGAGAAGTAATTGCAGCTATTGGAGCAGCTCCATCTTCTAAGAATTGTGAAGTTAGCACTCAGCACTGAATGTTTAACATAGACGAAAGTTCATCCTTTAAAAAGTTTGTATGAACTTGTGAATTTTTTATAAAATCCCTTCTGCAAATATTTTAGAATAGAACTCATTTCCTCTGGGAGACAGACTGCCAACGCGTTGATGAACTTTTTTATTATGAAACAAAGTAGAATCTTGGTTTTAACTTACGTTTTTCTCCATCCGATATTTAAAGCAATTAATAATATATTAATAAAAAACCAAAGAGAAAAACGAGAGGGAGATCTGTCCAATTCGCTGAGAGCAAAGTAGTGGTACCACGATTGTTGCCGCCTTACTATTCTCTCCATCGTGTATGCACACCATAAATTTTATGCCTCTGTAGTGACCGTTCGATAACACCTTGGTTTCGATATCTTTACTTTTTTACTTTTTCTGGTATCTGGACAAAATGTCGAGTCCTGAATAAATATCGGTAAAGAGTAACGCATATATTCAAGTAAAGTGTAAAAAATTAAAAGTAAAAACCAGAACATTTTATTTTAATTTTTATTATTAAAAGGAAATTAATTTGCTCACAGTTTGTTACAAATGGAATACTTAAAAATTTACATTTTTACATTTACCCAAAACATATAAGAAAGCACCATCCATATCAACTATAAAGCAATTTGCACAAAAAATCAATTTTTCAAAATATTTGGCTGATAGGCGGTTTCTGTCCTGTATAATTACATTATCTGCTTTCAGGAAAAATCTTCCGCAATGGACAGAGGCTGCTACGGTAACTAAATACGCACGTGCAATTTTATGAAAGGCCGGAAACAAGTTTTATTTTTCCATCCTTTAAAGGATCTACTTTCAAATAAGCTATTTCACCTTAACCATTTTTTAACTTTAACGCATATTAGTTTCTCTCAACAGATATAACTTACTTTTCTCTTTCAAAATCTCAACCTTTCAAAATCAATTACATGCAGAAGTTACATAAAACGTAATCATGATCATCAGGTCCTACTTTGCCATGATAGGATGAATTTATGTCGAATGATAGTTATAGCGTTGCCATGTAGCAAATGCTTCAAAAAAGTGTCAATACCAAGTAAGAAACTAAAAAAAAACATCGGTTAAAAAATTTACTTATTTCGGAAAAAAGTATCGAGTATTTACTTGCAAGTGTAGGTATTGGATTACCAATACTTTTTCATCATGGCGTGCGAAAAATCTAAATTTGAATCAGCTCAAAAAATATATCGCCTTAAAAACCATGCAAATGTGGGTATAATTATAAGTTAGTTGCTTTTTTGGCCATATTGGAATTTGAGGAGCAGAAGAGTTGGTGAAAATATTTCCGTCTTTTAGTGTCTTTGTGAGACACTTTTCCTACAAAGGGTAGATTCGACATTTTATGTCACCTTCGAATGAAAGGTGCTTTTCCTTGTGCTGAGGTTTACCATTGCCTGCCTATGGCCCTACACTTAAAAAAAAAGCTTTTTGATTTTTTATGGCAATGGGTATCGAACCCAGGTCGATGCATGCCACGCACATAGCCCACTGTATGACGATCGTTTTCATAAACACTGCATTTACTTACATATGCATTCAATGTGAACAGTAGGGTTCAAATAATCAGCCCTATCACAGAATCCGTCATAGAAAACCTACGAATACGAATGTCTACTACGAATACGAAAAAATTGTGTGTTCCATGTGGTTATGAAAAAAGTACTGCCAAACTCAAATGTCAAATTTTGATATTTCGACAACAGCTCACTTCAATGTAAACAAGACAATTTAGCAAATAATCTTTAAGTTTTTTGTCAAGTTAACTGAATTTTCAAATTAAAATGTATTCGTTGACATGTGCGGTTGTGTTAATGGAGGAGGAAAGTGAGAGAAAAAAACGGAGTTTCATAATTGATGGAAAAATATTGAGAGATGCAAGCAACCCTCTCGATATGGGCGAACCAAGGTAAGTGCTTGCCTTTTTTAGAAGAAAAAGTTTACTTAAATACAGTTAAAAACAGGTTTATAAAAAATCACCGGTTAAGTAAAGCTGCATTTATATACGTATTGATTTTTATTGAAGACAGCGCAAGTACAGCAAGGTCGTCGTCCATAACTCCAGTTCTCCGACTATCCTCTGTTAATATGTCTGTCTGAAATATTATCTGCTCTTCCGTGGAGTGTAGATAGTAAGCCATTGTTCAGTGCTGCCAGTCAACTTTATACCGGTTGACGGTGAAAATGATTATAAGCTATTATTTTTACATTATAATATAAAATTATTCAACTACAATTATTACAAATACATTAACATGCTAACACCATTTTTGTTAAGAGCTGAAATTAGTGCGATTAAGACCTATGGACCTGTTTTGCTTTTTTATATCAATAAAAATACTGAATTTTTTTAAATTATTTCTTATTTTATTAAATCATTTCTTATTTCATTACTTCGGTCCTCGAAAATGTTCGGTTCGGTGTCGGTGGAAATTCACCTTAGTATCCATTGCGTATACTTTACGTACGAGTATTTTATAGGAGCAACGTTCAACTATATATCAACTATATATTTATTTACGATTATATAAAATAGCAAGAAGGATAAAGCAGAAAGTGGACAGAAATGTTTTTTAAAACATCTTTCATTGGATATACATATCAATATCATAGAGTGAGCATAAGCATTTAAAACCATTATTTGAAAATTTAACTCAGCTGCTACTCTCGATGAAGGATCAGATACATAAATATTTCAAACCAATATTTCCATTTTTTCAGAAAATGTTGGCTTTGACACAAATATTCGAAGAATTACACGAAATTATTTATTTTGTTAAAACTGAACTGAATATAATGGAAATCGATCCATAAGAAAGAAAATTATTCCATTATATATCACTTAAAATAACTTCGTTCGATTATTTCTAAAATTTAGTCACTTTGATGTTGCTCAAATTATGTACCTAACTTGCCTGTCTTATTGGCCTGCAACTACCTTGCAGTAAGAAACCCAAATACTCACCAAACATTTTAATTTATTAAGTGGTATTTGATGGATGGCATAATAGTTTGAGAGTGAATGGAATTGGATCTGTTGCAACATAAGCAACTAGAGCTGTATTCATAACAAATATTCCTTCTAGAGAGCTTCATATGTGAGGGATGCACGTATTGTTGATAAAGTGCAACATGTGAGCAGTGAGTTCTAAAAATTGAACTAATTATTTCTTCAAATATTGGTACTAGAAGGATTGCATAGACAAACTATGTATCAGATAATAGAGTATTTAAAAAAATGCAAAATGTGATTGAAGAACAGAATTGCATTGGTTTGTTTCATCTTTTAAAATGGTAAATTGTGAATATCTCATATCTAAGCATGGTTTTATGATGCTAGTTTTTAGTAAAAAGAAATAAATTCACATTTCTCGTGCCTGAAAACTTCCAGGAACAACATTTTGTGGTAAAAATATTTGCGTTCAAATCAATTAAAATTAGTTTGTAAATGACTACCAGCTTTAAAATGCAAAAACAGCATAAACTCGCAAACCTGGAAAAGCTGAGAAATTACTTTTCTGTATACAATCTAAAACTTGCAGAAAATTTCGATTTCATTTATTCCCCAGCCGACTATCCCATAGTGTAGAGACGGGCAGCAGAGTGGCACGCTCGCAGCAGGGCGTGCTAGCAAAGTGCTAGATGAGGGGGCGACAAACTTATATCAGAAGGGTAAGCAATAGGCGTGTACGTATATTAATCACTTCTGAGCAACGCATATGTGTTTTTAAAAAAGAGAGTGAAGCTTTGCCAATAGCAAAGTTACCAGATAAGGGTACTTCATTCCATGTTAGGGGATTTCGAAGTGTTGATCGTTCATATTAAATAATAGTGTAATAAAATATTTTTCAAACTTGAATTAACATTTTTTTTATTTATGTATTATTTTGAAAATATGCAGAATGTTAAGTTGCAATAAAATGGATCTACCAGCAGGATAATGCACGAGTTGGAAAGCCAAGGATTGGTGTCGCGCAAATAAAATTGAGGTTTAGAGTGGCCAGTTGAGCCCCCTGGCCTAAATCCTATAGAAAATCTGTAGGGGGACTTAAAAAGAGCTGTACAAGTTAACATAATAATTGACGCCCCTAACAAACTACCAATAATATGCGCACACACCCACAAACAATTTTTCTCACGTGAAAGCTACAACACATCCCGAAAAACTGGTCGGATTTAATAGTGATGTGAGACAATAAAACCTGAACTTTGCGAAATTGTTAAAGATCCTGTAGATTCCAAAGCAATGATGTGAGCAATTGGTCCACTTAATGCCCCACCAATGTGCGTACGTAATAAAAAATTTACAAAACTTGGTATCTGCAAACTTTCTAAACACTAACCGTACCGCGCACGGTCAAATGGCCGGTTACAAGATTGAATTTAAAAATATAAACTGACTATTTGTTCCTTGGTTAATTTAACTTTATATAAATTCATATACAGGGTTATGGCCCACCCGTTTGCTTTTTGAACCACGTATTTTTTTGAGAATGGTAACATAAATGACATGTCAAATGTGTTCATAATTTACTGAAAGGTTTGACGTTTACGAAATGGGACGCTATACGCTTGAATAAAATTGGGAAATATTGAAAACCTATTTCCAAAGTGATGAGTCGTCTTCTTCTTCCGCGGTTACAGTAAATGGCGAGCGTTACCGTGACATGCTCAACGAGTTTTTTTTTCCAAAAATTGAAGAGGATGACATGGACGACATTTGGTTTCAACAGGATGGTGCAACTTGTCACCCTGCCAAAGTTATACTCGAACTTTTGGCTACCGTTTTTGAATTCCGATATCAATTGGCCGCCTCAGAGCTGTGATTTAAGCCCGTCGGACTATTTTTTGTGGGGAGCCGTTAAGGACAAATGCTATGCGAATCACCCAGAGACGATTGATGCTTTAAAACACGAAATCGAAGTTGCCATTCATGAAATTGGAGCCCAAACAATCGAAAATGTGGTTAAAAATTGGGTTGATCGAATGGCCTGCTGTAAAGCCAGTCGTGGCAGTCATTTGAACGATATTATTTTTCATTCATAAATGACAATGTTCAATCTTCAAAATAAAAAAAAAGTTTGAATAAATAATGATTAGTTTTTTTTTTATATCCGATTCAAAAAGCAAATTTTACATGGCGCACCCTACATTATCAAATTTAGCAATTTGCCTTTTTTTTGCGTTTTATTGTTATTTGAAAATATTAATTATGTATTAAAAAAATTTAAAAAATTGTTTTGAAACAAAAAAAAAAATTATTTCATAGCCGGTGAAATGACCAGTTGCGGCAGGAATAGGTATACGTGATACACCGGTACGGTTAGTGTTAATGCAGTTTTCATTTAATATTTTTATAAGCTAACGCCACTATATATATATGTATGTATACAAAATAAAAACAATTTAATTAATCGGCCAAAACTGGTGATTTTCAAAATAAATTAGTTAAGAACATTTTGAATATTTTAAGAACTACTTAATTAACTGTTATAATGCTCATACAGAGGTCTGCAATAGATATTTTGTAGGGCATCGTCATGTTAAAAATATCAGCTCTACCATTAAAAAAGTAGAAGACCAACTACTCCAGCTGCAAAGCAAATCGATAGTACGGCAGTTCAGAACTTATAAGTTTGACATAGATATTTTTATATAATATATCTATATATTTTTTATATATGGTACATATGTAATTTGCGCATACGCCCTTATTAAATGTTGGGAAAAGCTGTTCGCCTGCTTTATAGTACTCGCATTGATGTTGTCCTACAAACGGTCCCTCTACCTCCGAAGGGCATACGGTTTTTTATGAGAGGCCGAGAGGTGATCGTTACAAGAAAACTTGCTTTTGCTGGTAACGAACAATGGACACACCGAGTGGTGGTTGCTTACAAATCCCCTCGGATGGAAACCGATAAATGGCCCACGAACTGACCGTACCCTTCCCAAATGAACTCTGCATTCCCCCTATCTGCAACGGATCCCCCCATTTCACTAAGTCGAGTCTGATCACTCTGCCGATTTTTCTAATGTTTGAGCGAACTTTTACATCCAATTAACAAGTCTCTTAAGTACGTTAAGATTTAGTGCCTAATTAAACGAAAGAAAAGCTGACCGAAAGGCGGAACAATTGACTGCTGATTGATTGATCGATGAACGAATGTCAATCAATGTTTACGAGTATAGGCTTTCGTGAGCGTTTCTGCTTATGCAGTGGGCCTAAGGGAGTATAAGAGAATTTACGACTTTTCACAGTTGACAGCACTGAAAATGTAGCTCAAACTCAATACAAAAGAACGCAAATAGCGGGGAAGTAAATATTGGTGGGGGTATATACATACATGTGTTTGGATGTGTGAGTGTAGGTAAGAATGCTTTGTATGAATGCATGCAAGGCAATGCACTCCTGCGCTAAATTGACAGACGCGGCAGACTTGATGGCGCAAATGTAAACACATAAAAGTGTAAACAATTTTTGCCCAATACGCACACACATACTCGTCTACCTACATAGATACATTCTTGTGTATATGTTTATGCACCTATGCAAGTTGCGTATGAACGCACACAGATACATATGCATGTATTGATTAGTACGTGACTTTTCGCTGGTAGCCCAATTACGAAATTGGCCAATGAATTTAAGTAAAATTTTCGGGGCAATGCAGAATTTTCGGTTGAAAAGAAATTTAAACAACTTCGCCGAATTTACAAATATATTGAATTTATGCAATTTTAAATGAATTCGCTCATGTACTTGGTTATTTGTGTAGCGCAACATTGTTGCACAACATAAAAATGGAAGTATCGAAATTCACTTAAAACTGTTAAGTGCTTAAGTACGTTTACTTATGCGAAATTGTGAAAATTTGCGTCCATGCAACAAAATAACGAAAGAATAACAAAAACATAATGCAACGCAACTCATTCGCTAACTTACGCAGTCGCAAATGCAGCCGTCACCGCTACTGCGATCACCGAATTGACAGGAGCTTTTGCGTTTTTCATTTGGCAAATGTATACGCACAAATTATTTTACGATCATTGTGAAAAAATTTACGATCGCTCGTAAAAATTAAATGCCAGGCTGTGCCAAAGTGGACCTGAGCTGTGAGAGAGTATGCGTGCCTCAAGCTATGAGGCATCAACGGCTACGTATGTATGCGTGTATTTATTATTTGGGTGTGCTTCCGGGCGGTCTACAGAGATGTACTACTTGCTCATGTCGGAGATGCGTGAATATTTGTGGAAATTTTATTATTTACCTTTGAAAATTTTAATTTTTACTGCAGGAGAGCACAAATTGAGTGGAAAATTGTAGCGGTGACTGTGCGAAGCCGAAGTGTGCTGTGAAGTACTGAAACTATTTGAAATTTATAACCGTCACGACTTAAGTGGCGAATGCACAAAAATTAAGGTAATTCTACTTTTAAATGTACATACATTTGTACGAATATTGCACTTACATACTTGCTTCATAAAGTTCAGCTTCAGGGAGGAGCAATTTTCGAAAAATATATATTTTTAAATGCGACTAAACACAGCCAGTGCAGATATTTATGAGATGTCGTCATCAAGTAATCTCACATAAGGCTCTTAAGATTGCAGCTTTTATCTTAAATGAAAATTGGAGATTTTCTTTATATATTGGCTGCTTTCATTTCACATTGGACAGATGCAGAGCTTAAGAATATAATTTTTCAACGAAACAGTAACGAGGGACGACAAAAAGATGAAACTTTTGTTAAACTACTTTAATTAAAAAGCTAACACAACCACTCAATAGACATAATGTTTTATGCTGCCAAGGATAATTTTTGCTTCCAGAAAAAAACAATAGCTTTCAATTTCGTCATGCGCCTTCATTTTCATCATCCGCAAGCGCATGACAAAATATTTATTGGGAGGTTGAATTAGTTTTAAAGGTTTTTTTCGAAGATTTGGGGCTTTATTGTACAAAATATTTTATTCGAAGTATTGGCCATCGCTAGCTACAACTTTCGCCCATCTTTCGGGCAATTTCCGGATGCCGTTTCTCCAAAATTCTGGCCGCTGCTTGGCTATCCATGACTCAACCCAAATATACGACGCCGACCTGATCCCACCAAATGCAGAGCATGATTTTCTTGCCGTGAATATTCTGCTTGGCCGTCGACGTTGATGCGTGGCCGGGCAAACCCCATGATTTTTTGCGTTTTGGGTTATCGTAGTGGATTCATTTTTCGTCGCCAGTCACCACCCGATGCAAAAAACCCTTCCGATTTTGTCGCTCGATCAGCAATTCGCACGTAAAAAATCGCCGTTCGACGTCGCGCAGCTTCAACTCGTACGGGACCCAATGTCCTTGCTTTTGGATCATTCCCATCGCTTTTAGACGCTTGCAAACGGTTGATTTATCAACGCCCAATGATTCAGCAAGCTCTTCTTGGGTTTGGCACGAGTCCTCGTTTACCAATTCCCCCAATTCCCCCAATTCCGCGTCCTCGAACTTTTTGGGCTGGCCAAGACGCTCCTTGTCTTCGGTGTGAAAATCACCACTTTTGAATCGTCGAAACCAGTACTCACATGTTGAAATCGACGGAGTATGGTCTGGGTAGGCCTCCTGCAGCAATTCACGGGCTTGGGCTGTATTTTTTTTTTTCAAATTGAAGCAGAAAAGCAAAGTTTCTCGCAAATTGCGTTTCGACGGCACGAAAGTTGACATACTCGGAGCACGAAAACACTGCGTTGTTTATACTTCAGCGAAATGCCAGATACTGATAAACAAAGCCTAGGGATGAGGCTTTGTCATGAATATATATTCAGTATTGCCAACGCGATAAAGTGATAAATAGCGCCATCTGTGTGTCACCTTTAAAACTAATTCAACCTCCTAATACTTTTAATCATTTAAAAGCGAGTTAGGTCCGTATAGAAGTCATAAAAGGACTCCATTGATTATGACTAAACGGGGCCTATCCAATCCTAAGGGTAAGTTCAACAATAAGGATGACATAACCCAACGCGACGCCGCTGCAGAAATTATTACAATCAGAGTTGCAAAACGTTAAGAAAACTTCAAATACGAGTAAAGTGCCGAAAATAATTGTTTTGGTGACCAGAATACCCCATCGAACAAATATTTTAGATCAAGTCGCATTGCCAGTTCGTTCATAATTTCAACAAAAAATCATACGTTTTGGATGACGAAAGCTTTTTCATCTCGAAATGATCGATTTTATCCAAATAACGCTTCAAAATATGTCTTCAATGTGAAACTGAAGTTCAAACACATTTCGAACCAAAAGTAATGCCTTATATCGCGTAGTCCGGGAAAGCAATTTCGAGGCTTGATTCAAGCCAAGTAGTCTTGCAGCGAACAAAAAATTTTTCGGCCAAATTGGTATGCCATTTCTTAAAAAGTATCGTTCTAATGGCAACTCTACCCTTTGGTCAGACAGAGCGTCGTCTCATTATGTCATTAAAATGCAGGAGTTCTTTAATAAGCGATTAATTAATTTTGTACCAAAAGAAGGGAATCGCACAAACTATCGCACTGTCGTACAATAAAGGATTTCTTTGGAAATTTAATTTCGATGGTATACAAAAACAATTCGAGAGATATAAATTGTGAAGAACTGAAGAGAAGCATTCCTAAAATAAACACAATACATGCCGCATTACGGCATGGTCATTTGAAAGTATCCCCGTAAGACTCCAATGTAGGACCTCTCACGTACCTTTTTCAAATTAACTTTTCTTAATGCTACGCTGCCAGCAAATACTTTTAGTGTAAACTTTCGGTGAAGAAGCAAATCCTTTTTAGAACGTTTTTAAAAAGGACACTTTATTGTTTTCACCCATGGTGGTGCGTACAGGGTTTTTTTTGTTTTTTATTTATTATTTATTTTCGAAATGAAAGCTCTTGCACGCAGGAAATCTCGACAGAAGTCAGTATCATATCTCCCCAGAACGAAATAAATCCTTTACCCGAAATACCTTTACAAAAAGTATTGAGCACTTATTTCCAAAGTCGATGTTGTGTAGTCCAAAAGTGCGTTTATTAAAAAGAAGTCAAAATCATATTTTCTGACGAAGCGCATTTTCATCTCGGCGGCTACGTTAATAAGCAAAACTGCCGCATCTGGGGATCGAAAAACCCGCACGTGATCATCGGAAAACCTATACATTCGCAGAAAGAGATAGTTTGATCCGGATTTTGGACTGGTGGTATCATTGACCAATTTTTCTTAGAAAATATTATTGGTGCTATTTCGGTCAACGGTGAGCGGTGCAGAGGCATGATAAACAATTTTTGTGGCCGAGAATTGAAGACATCAACTTGGGCGATCGTTTTTATTCAGCCGAATGAGTGATGCGCTACGCGGCCCATAGTATAGTCGAACTTCTGCGATATATTTTGATCCAAGTTCAGTAATTGTGCCATCAGCCGTCTTGACAATGTCTATTGGCCACCTGGAAACTGCGATTTGATGTAGTTAGACTTTTTTGTGAGATGTCGTAAAAGGCCGAGGTCGAGAAGATTGAACAATTCATTAACGATACACGCCCTTAAGTCTAAATCGAGCAAACTATTCGTGAGATAGAGCCAGAAACCGTCCCCAACGTCTTGGATAACTGGGTTACTGCAAAGCTAGCCGAGGCAGCCACTTGAATGAAATAATGTTTCATAAATAATGGGAATGTTAGCTCCTTCCAATAAATCAATAATAACTGAAAGAAAGTTATTTTTCTTAATTTTTTTTAATATTTGAAAATAAACCCCTTATGGACAACCCTGTGAAAACTGAAAGTGAAAACTGGAAGTCTTTCCATCCCTATTGGCATACTAGTGTAGTTCTTCAGTTCTGTATACAAAACTGCATTGAGACTGTTTGAAGTACAGTATTCTCCGGATATGAATACCGTCTAAAATGCACGACATTCGATGCGTATAAGCAGAAAATGCTTAAATGAAAATTATACCTAAGAGCATCGACCGGTGTTTTTAAGTGAACGAAAAGAAGATGTCGATATTTACAATACGCGACAGTGTTTTCTAGTTAGCGGAATTGTGCTAGTTCTGAGCCAGAAATTTGTTTTACTAGTTCAAGTTTTTCCTGCAGAGAAGTGCGACTAATTCGCTTACATATGTAAACATTTTATATTCATAAATTCATGAGTAAGAATTGCATAGTTGAATATTAATTTAAAATTTAAATTATGATCACGGCACCAACTATCAATAATCATACAATTTTTGTTACTTTCTGAAAGATAATTCAAGTGCGTTCATGCTTGCGCGTACACATACATATATACGAGTAAATAAATAAGTATGCATGTAAGAATGTGTATTGAAGTACCACGAAACAGCTGCCATAATCTGGGATCAATGGCAAACTGCAGAAATCACAGTGCTTATGACTAGCGGTTGGCGGCTGGCGGCTGGCAGTAATTAGAGCGATGCACTTAATCTTTGTCAAGCCGCCACTAAAAAGGATATGAAAATGTTATAAAAATATTAAATACATTTGCTGTAAAGATTATTATTTTATTACGATTTTGCAATGACGGGCGTCGTTTCGATTTGGCACTCGTCACAACAACACTTTTGTTTTTGGGGCTTTGTGTCGTAAATTCTGCCATTGAATGCTTAATAAATGAGCGTCCACGAAGTATGTGCATATGTATGCGTGTTACATGTACGTATTTGTATACATTTATGTGTATTTAAAACCATTACATACAAACGTACAGCATACAGATGTTTTACCCAGCAAAAAAACAGAATCGCTTTTAGTGGGACTATTTCTGGAGAGACTCAGACGATTTGAACGATATGTTTTAAGAATTTGTAGCGGTCTTAACCGCCAACCTTACAGAAGTGGTACTTTTCGGAAAAGAGTTTTTAATAAAAGTTTATATGAAAAATGTAAAATATCACGCATAGACTTTTTCTTAATGAAGTCGTCAGTAAGATTTGTTAATAAACTGACATTCATAGAAAATGAACTGATAAAAAAATATCTGTCAAAGGCAAGGGAAATATCATTACCTCTAACAGAAAAACATTTATCACCAATATATTTAAAAATACTAAAAAATAATAATATGTTACATAAAAATAGTAAAGCAATATATTATCATAGGCGATACAATACTTACAACTTCAACGATGAAAATTTAGTTTATAACATTGATCAATTTATAGCCAAATAAATTATAGAAGTTTAATATACGTTATCTCCTTTTTAAGCCCTTTTTGGGAGAATATAAATAAGTCTTAAAATTACGCCAAAGACATTCCAAATAATAATGATAACCTATTGTATAATCAAAAGAAAAATAAAAAAAATAAGTTTTAAACTCCTAGATAAATACAAATGTATGTTAGGATAATGCTAAATAATCTAATTTTATCATAACTTTGTAAACTGCTATGTTAAAATGATTTTGGGCAATAAATGAATGAATGTTCTAGAATGTCTTATTCCAATTTCACCTCTTTTAAGCATTTATGGTTTGTACATACGTTTGAATAGAATGCATAATTTGATTTCCTATAAGAAACCATCTTACGATATACATACATTTTAGAGTTTGAAGTTATATGGGTTTTGTAGTAGAAGTTACTAGACTTTTATAAAAACATAAAAAAAATACAAAAATTAGTTAGAACTTGATAATCCGTCGGGCCATTATTGTTTTCAATAAAAGTATACATACACATACATAAATTTTCTTTCACTCATTTATATACATTTCATTCACTCATATATACATATATATATTTAATTGGCGCTTACACTCTTTTGGGTTGTTTGGCCGAGCTCCTCCTCCTATTTGTGGCGTGCGTCTTGAAGTTCTTCCACAAATGGAGGGACCTACAGTTTCAAGCCGACTCCGAACGGCAGATATTTTTATGAGGAGCTTTTTCATGGCAGAAATACGCTCGGAGGTTTGCCATTGTCTGCCTCATTTTTGCTAACATATGTATATACATATATTTAATTGGCGCTTACACTCTTTTGGGTGTTTGACCCTCCTCCTATTTGTGGCAGGATACTCTCGAAGGTTTGCCATTGCCTGCCGTGGGGCGACCGCTATTAGAAAAAAGCTTTTTCTATACTTTGGTGTTTCACGGAGATTTGAACCTACGTCTTGCAAATGTTAGTCATGCACCAACTCATTCGGCTACGGTGACCGCTAATGGTATTGCGATTTATTAATAGCGCCTTAAAAGAAAAATATCAAAAAATTCGTTCCTAATGTGCCTTTTTTTGATTTACGGTGGAGGTGGTGCTAATAAGTGGAGTGCAGTCAGTGAAGGTGTGCAAAGCGAAGAGAGCTTAGAAATGTTTTTAATTCATGCTAATAAATTTAACAAAATTAATGTGTAATGTCGTGTGATTGGTAAAATATTTTTGAATATTTGTATTGAAAGAAATAAATTTTTCAAATGTATACTGCTAAAAACACATCATTTACGTCACATCCAACGACTTGGTATATAATTTTTGCATTTCTGTGAGCAAATCTCCAAAAAAGATTTTATAAATCGCACACATTTCAAATCCTACGATTTGTAGAATATTCCTGCATAGCATATATTTTATATATGCACTTAGTCCGGACATCGGTCCTTTCGCAAGTAAATATTTGTGGCGAATGGGACAAGTGAGCCTACCAAACTGTATATATAGAGATACTGAGTATGATGATGCGGAGCACACCTTCTTTAAACGAGAGGTGGAACATAGAGAGAACAGGCCTGCAACGAGCTGTTGGTGTATTTACACCTGAAGAAATTATCGAGAAAATGATGATAGACGAAGAAAATTGGAATGCCGTCGCAAATTTCGTGGAGGATATTATCCGAAAAAAGAAGCGTGAAATGGAAAGTTATGCTGAAGAGCATTGAGTATAGGTTTCTCAAAACAGGCGACCCTGGACGCAGGGTGAGTAAGTAAGTATCCTTCTTAGGACGCCGTCTTGGCCCTCTACCTCGAAGCAATGCGGAAGCAGTCCCAGGGTGGAGGGAAAAATCTAAGAGAAGAGGATGGATATTTTTAGTGGAATCAGTTAGCGACGGTTACTATATGGTGCGAAGGCATTTTTAACCCAACCTACAGTTTACGTCCTTCAATTCAACGATCATACTTACGTATGTATATCATGATAGCAAATACCCACACACAAAAATTATTTTGATATGGCTCATATTTGTCAGTCAAAATGACAGCTGAGTGTCCATAATTGAATGCCTGGGGAGATGTACCATAACAGCTGTGTTAGCCAAAGCCTAGACTTAGCTTAGTGTTCGTAGAAGAACATTATTATGATTGTACCAGCCATATTAATTTTCAATCGTTCATATTTACACATTTTTGCGAGCACTTCCTTGAATTTTTTAAATCTCCTAAAATCCTGCCTCTGTGACATTTATACTTTTACATGGTTTGAAAAATATTTTTTATATGGTCTGGTTACATACCAGGCCATTGTTCTATTACTATAAATACCATCCAAGAAGCAACTTACAAATTTTGGCTCCCATTCATGCCATTAAGACAGCGCTCATCGTAAATGATTCGCTTTCGTATCATATAAGTTGTTTCACAGCCTTCCACTTAATGTACGAAGCATAAAAAATCTCTCCAGCAAGTGAAAGCGTTTTACAGGATCTTAAGTACAAAAAAGTTGTCAATAATTATGACTTCAATATGAAACTAAAAACTACAGTGCAGTATGTTATAGAAAATGGACTATTAAAACCACAGACAAATATTTGAGATGTGAATATATAGAAGACTTCTAAAAACACCCCGGACCGATAAAGGCTGCAGTACCGCGTAGAATTCAACATGTCGTGAATTACTTACTACGATCAAACAGAAGAAAACTGCTTATTTGACTCATATTATGAGACACGATAAATAAATTCTATTATCAACTAAATCTGCAATGAAAAATAGAAGGAAAACGTGGCATAGCCAGAAAGCAACTTTACTGGCTAAGAAATAAGGCAATGGACCGCAATCAGCAGTATAGGAACTTTATTTACATTCGACAACTAATTAGCAAATGAAGAAAAAGAATCACAATGAAGTTGAAACACTGCTAAAACATTTAATGAATAATTTGTTAACTTGTAATCTTTTGTTTACTCTTTTGACCACATATGGATCGCGATTTACTCTTTTTCGTCATGTCATCAATTCACACCCCACTCATACTTACAACTATTACATACATATCTATGTATTCAATAAAGTGGCATTTAAAAGTAATATACATATCTTATGAATTATAAAAAAAATTATCCATTGTGTTCATAGACCTGTACTTAGTACTAAGAAAAATGAGTTAAAATAGAAAAAAAAAAAAAATGTTTTGCAGTGTTTGTTTGTTAACTTTGCCATATGTCATATAATTTTGTAGCACATGTTTGGAAGATTTTACTCCAAATAGGTGAAGAAATGATATTGCAGTATAATTATTTTACGACTCTGCTTACACTTAGAAATTTAACTTAGGGATCTAAAACCTAAAGCTCTGGAAGCTTTCTAAGTTAAGTTGAGCTTTAGTTAAAACGAAAGGCATCTTGCTGGTATGGTAGATATCAGTTAAGTAAAATTATGCCTAAGACTTGGCTAACACAGCTTTAAGAAACTTTCCACTCAGGCATTGTGCTTTGTGTAAATGTTATATGGAAAAACTGACGGCCAATGACAAGACCATGCCCAAGTAATGCCTTCTAGAAGTGGGAGCGTAAGTAATTTCCCATATTTCTTCCGATTTCATTTTAATTTTTGTGCGCAATGGCATTTTTGGTTGGGTAGTTGAACAAACGCACTGATCAAATTGGTGCGGTCTTTTCCTTCTTCATGCACAAATGTATATACATATAAGTACATATATACATTCGCACATACATAGGAATATATTTTGATGAAAATCTGCACAATTAAGTATTGCCTACTGCCGCTTGAGTCTGCATATATGTATGTATTTACATGCGTCGCACACTGTATGACCTACTGTATACTGTGCGCACCTACTTACCTAGTACATTGGAAAGCCTGCATGGGCAGTATATGCAAGTAACGGGTGTTTTTAAGTGCATGCCATTTGAAAAAAAATTTCCATGAAATTACCCATATTTAAGCCTTATTAGCTGCATAAAATATTTGTCCACCTATAGAGCATAAATCTTGATTTCCATTTCCATTACAAGTTTATCAGCATTGACCGGTGAATTGACCTAGTCTCGCAATATAACATACTCCTATATCATAAAAGAGTCAACATTTGGCTAATACTTGACACGCATTTTTTCTTGAAATTATTTGGTCACCAAAAGATCGTCCCATTTAAATGATGATTTCACGTTTCTAAATGAAATTTTTTAGCACCTCGACGATTGGGCTCTGATGGCAACATAAAAAGTCTAACAACAGTTACCTCTAGAGCACACTATTGATGGCAAGACTGACTTCATCTTCAGTTTTGAGAACGTAGGCATTTATAATGCCTCCGAAATGTATATCAAACTAAACAAAGGCATAGGTAGTTGATTGTCACCTAATTAATTATGCATTAATGCATCTCCAAGCGCAACTCATTTACGTATTCCAAGAGCTAGTAACCCATATTCAAAAGTGCCTACGCCATAAACTGGCGAAGCGCTCTGTTAATATAATATGTGTATGTGTTTTCTTTTTGAAAAACTGCCCCCAATTTTTATATTTGGTTCATTTGAAAGTCCTTGAATTTTAAATTGGCAGAGTATTCGATGATAGACTACCTCGTTTGACCTTCAGTTGTCGTGAAAAACAAAATTGAGAGTGCAACTTCGGCTGCCATGTCACTGAGTACTCGGCAGCAGAATTCTGTCCGCTCATTTCACACACTCGTCCAATCAGTCGTTGTTCTGACGGAAACAAAATCAATGGCTGTGTTGATTTTTTTCGTATATCACCAGCACAATCTCAGTTTTTTCGTGAACAACCTTCTGATTTTTTTTCCACCTTGGATATTCCTACCGAAAATTCTGTATGTATAAAAAGTCATCCGTTACCATGTCCCAATTATGCATGCAAATATTTGTTAATAAAATTTTAATAGATTTGTCTTTTACTTATTTTTATAACGCACTTGAACTGGTGATATTAAAAGTTTTTATACTTCCTAATGCATAATTCAAATTTGTGTGGTATTTTCTTCATACCCCACTTGGTCCTCTATACTTTTATTTACATGCAGATATGTATGTATGGGTAAGCGTGTGCTCGAGTTGCCTGCTTTACTCCTTTTAATGAACACTTCCATGTGTACATATGTATGTGCGATATTTTATCTCTCTTAACGTTGATCTTTTCTATGGCCACATAAAAATTAAGCATCCTCTGGCGTTTTGCTCCCTAACTTATTTCTGTTTAATATGTGAGAGTTTATTGTGACCGGTACATTTTAGCTGTCGACATTTTCGTTTGTCATCCACATCCTTTTGGACACACATTCGATAATTAATGAAGCCATAAAAACTAAAATCAATTAATTAAAAATGCACGCAAACTGGTTCACAGGCAAAGTGGTGCACTGAATGCCCTGTAGGAAAAATATGTAAAGCAAGATTTTGTAATTGTAATATAATTCCGAAACTTTCTTGCCAAAGTCAAATCCAATCTTATGTTAAACTCATGTATCAACATATATTATGATGATTCCACAAATGAAGCCGGAGTACCACTGGAGGCATAAACAGTGTACACAGCACTCAAGTAAATCAGGCAGTCTATTTCTGATTTTTAAAACCTGATGTTAAGAATCTGGTTTATTCGAGTAATTCATGCGTTTATGTTAGACAGAATATAACTTTCGTATCATATTAATACAGGGAGCGTACTCTATTTGAGGACAACTTGAGAGTAAACCTAATTAGAATTTTTTTACACAACTTTAACTTATTATAAATCCAAAAACTTATTCAAAAGAACTTCTAATAGCAGTGCATCCTCTAATAACCTCCTAGATCCAGTTCGGAACGATTTCAAGCCCGAATCATATTAGCCATATACCATAGCGGTATTAAATACAGACTTTCGAAAGAAACACGATGCTTATTGGTTTCACATTCAACTACGGCATATGTAGGCATGCAGGGGATTAAGGTCTGAGTGGCTAGGCGGCTATAAGTTCAGTGTTCTCAGGTGCTTCGGGGAGTTCAATTTTGTTCAGAATGTATTTCGATCGGATAACTCGCGGCCGCCGTAGCCGAATGGGTTGGTGCGTGATTACCATTCGGAATTCACAGAGAGAACGTCGGTTCGAATCTCGGTGAAACACCAAAATTGCGAAAGAGATTTTTCTAATAGCGGTCGCCCCTCAGCAGTCAATGGCAAACCTGCGAGTGTATTTCTGCCATAAAAAAGCTCCTCATAAAAATATCTGCCGTTCGGAGTCGGCTTGAAACTGTAGGTCCCTCCATTTGTGGAACAACATCAAGACGCACACCACAAATAGGAGGAGGAGCTCGGCCAAATACCGCGCCAATTATAACAATAAAAACTCGCTGTCCTCGTGTTTGCTCCGACATAAACTGTGCTCTGCACCAACATAAGATTTATACCCGAGACTCTTCCTCAGTCAACAGACGGCTAAATGACGCTATCCACATGAGCCGAAACCCAAAAAACCACGTCAAAGTCGGTCAAAAGTGAAGGTCATGCTACTCGTTTTCTTTGATTATCATGGTGTTGTGCACTCGGAGTTCGTTCCAAATGGTTTTACGGTAAATAAAGAATAATATTTGGAAGTTATGCGACGTTTGAGAGAGAATATGCGTAGGAAACGGCCCAATTTGTTGAAAGAAAACTCATGGATCTTGCACCATGTAACGGACCGTCTCATAAGACTCATATGTAAACTCTTTTTTGACCAAAAACTGGACAAATAACGTCCACCACCGTATTCACTGGATTTAGCCCCTTGTGACCTTGTTCTTTTCCCAAAACAAAAATTGCTACTCCGCAGAGACTGCTTTGAGTTGATAGAGGCTATTAAGGAGAATTCGCTGAAGGAGCTGAAGAATATGTCTTCAAACGCGTTTAGAAGGTGCTTTGATGACTGGACTAATCGTTGGCATATGTGTATTGCTTCGAATGAAGCCTATTTTGGAGGCGCAAAATAAATTTTGATGACTAAACAATTATTTTACCTTTTATTGAACAGTTCCCGGTACTTTTTTGACAGAATGTAAGCTTTGCTCCACCAAGTCTTATTTGAAAGAGAGCAAAAAGAAATATAATGGTTTCGAGAAGTTATAGTGGCATATATGCAGGTCCTCAAATACCGTATGCTCCTACGGGATGTAGGATAAATTTCGAATTACGTAATCCGCCATACAAAATTTTGTAAGTAATTCTGTGTGCCGCAGCCGAATGCGTTGGTGAGTGACTACCATTCGGAAGAGTCAAGGGCATGAAACATAAAATGCCCTTAACAGTGGTCACCCCTCGGCGGCCAATCGGAAACCTCCGAGTGTATTTCTGCCATCAAAAAGCTCCTTATAAAAACTATTTGGCATACGGAGTCGGCTGTTTTTGCTATTTACTTCTTAATTTCAATGTTTTAAATTACATTGATTTTTAGATGTTTTTTCGGTCGCGGCCTTGAGCATTTTCTCATTTAACGCCTACTCCACGATTTTTATATGGATGAAAACATCCAATAGCGTCAGCAGAAAAAATTGCCAAAAATCAACGCTAGTTGAGCTTTTGTTGGAAAATTCTTAGGTTAGTTTGTAACGATTATCCACTATGGGATAGGGAATTTATCCTGATTTCTATGAAAACCAATTGATTGGTATTTTTAGAAGATCTGTTTAGAAAAAAATATTTAATTGATAAGAGATACATTTCCTACTGGGCTTCTCCAACTATGTACTCGCTAATGCTGTTCTGAGGTTATAAAAACTACTTTTTATGGTTACACTTGAGTTTAGTTGGCATATCATATGTTTTGTGTTCGATAAGCATTCCATTTACATACAGTTAACAGCAATATTTAATACGAGTATTTGCGTAAACGTATTTTTTAATGACCATGTGAGATACATAGTATAGATGTATATAATTTCAAATCAATCAGTTGGCAATGTATCGATACTGCTCTGTTGTTCTAAAAACAAAAAAATCTTGGAAGGTTTCCCTCAAATGCTAACACTGAGGAGTGCAAGGACATCTTTATGGTTCATTGACAGTTGAATACCCCTTGAAGGGGTTGAAAGGAAAGCACATGCCATATATGTGCATGTGGACGAAGGGGCAACCTTTGTTTGCA
Source organism: Anastrepha obliqua (assembly GCF_027943255.1). Lineage (NCBI taxonomy): Eukaryota > Metazoa > Arthropoda > Insecta > Diptera > Tephritidae > Anastrepha > Anastrepha obliqua. The sequence goes on from NC_072892.1 coordinate 83,862,138, forward strand.
AATGTTAATGGTGGAAGTTATAAAATACCGCCGAAGACTTTCTGAATGAAATACTTATCATAAAAAGTAGTATTTTTATTTGTATCGTAAATGTCAAGAGTAATTTAAGTGTACTTTTAAATAGGAATCTTATGGTATAAGTGCGCGTAACAGCAAGCGGAGCGTGAGTGGAGGGAGATCCAAACGGATATCAGGTCCAGTTTTGCTATTTCCAGATGTCGCAGCGGCTACTAAACCGATGTGCTCTTGTTTGTCAAAATATATACATATGCATATGTATGCATGTGTGTATGCATGGTATTTCTAAAAGTATTCGTAACTGAGTCTTAAAGTTACAAAAGCATGTGTGGGAGAACATAAATGTTTATTGCTTATATTTATTATTTGATTTTGTAGTTGAAAAGTCAATATTTGGTAATGAGCAGGGTGCAATTCCGTTAAGCAAATGTTATAAAACTCTATTTCTATTTGTACTCAAACTCGAAAGAAAGGTATGAAAATAATATGAAATAATACGCACAAGTAAAACTCTCTCTTAAAAATACGCCTTTTATTATTTGTTATCAAACATTTTTATGTTACAAACACCAAACCAGTAAAAAGGCCCTAGTGTAGTAAAGAAAGTGTGCCTGTCAGTTTGATGTGCATACATTTGAAGTTTTTTAAATATCTTTTTCGTATTTGAAAATATTTTTTGAAAATAATTTTTGAAAAATTAGGCAGAATAAACTCAGAATAAAAAAAATTAAATAACTATTTAATTGAAAAGTGTGCGCCCTGAATGACGAATGCCATTGTTATTAGGCACATTTTGTGGCATTTCATTATCATGGAAAATGGCTTAAGTGAGAAAAAACTTTTGAGTAATATCTCGCTTTCACGCTGACACCAACAATAAATATTTTGCCTTTCAACAACATTGAAAAATATATCAAACGCGATTCAAAGTGTGTACTCGGTTGTTAAAACAGTAGTTTTACTGAAAAAAGGACTTGGCGGAAATGAAGCACGCGCCGCACAGTGAAACGCGTGGGGCCGAAAATAATAGGAATGAAAGTGGTAAGCTTAGTAATATTTTGTTAAGGATAAGTGAGAGGGAACTGAAAGTTTCTCTCAGAATTTCTACTTTTTAATATAAAAATTCGGTTCTAAAAATAGACGTTTAAAAATATGACCTTTTTTCAAAACTACTCACAAGAATACCGTAACTTTTTAATTTAATATGAACTTCTTTTAATATTTTATAATCAACTCTGAACTAATTTAGATTTCCATTGCTTTCCCTCCCATTTAAGCATAGTTTTCCGTTTCTGAGTATCTCGGTTACCACAAGGTCACCACTTATTAACAGGTTTTGACTATTTAGTTATTTATTTATAATACAAAAATATAGTTCATTCTATAATGAAGACTATAATAATCAAAGTTTCAAGTTTTGTACAAAATTTATAAAAATTCGACTAAATTTCATTGAAATTTCAAAATTGTTTGAATACTTATTTTTTAATAATTTGAAAAAAAAAAAAATTGGGTACACATTTTTATATATGTATATATAATTGGCGCGTACACCCTTTTTGAGTGTTTGGCAGAAGCTACAGTTTCAAGCCGATTTCGAACGGCAGATATTTTTATGAGGAGCTTTTTCATGGCGAAATACACTTGGAGGTTTGTCATTGCCTGCCGAGGGGCGACCGTTATTAGAAAAAAATATTCCTGCATTTTGGTGTTTCACCGAGATTCGAACCAACGTTCTCTCTCTGAAATCAGAATGGTAGTCACGCACCAACCCATTCGGCTACGGCGGCCGCCAGTTTTATAGCCCATTAAATTTTAGTACAATAAAATAAAAATTTGAAGTAGCTGAAAATTTTCGTTGATTTTTGATAATTTGGGCATTTTCTCTAGTAACAGATGCACGAAATTTTCCTTTATAGGCAGAAAATGCGAAACAAAAAAATTTTTTGAGAAAAATGATAGGAATTCGCTGCAAGCCACATTTAGTGTTGGGGATGGGCTTGTCTGTAGACTAATCTCCACTATGCCTCTCCACTATGAAAAACAAATACGCAAACCAAATTTAGTTAAAATCTGATAACTTTTAACACTTTCGCCCACAAGGGTGGGAGCCATACCAGTAGGTATTCGTTTGCTGTTTTTGTGTGTTCCAACAGTGGAAGTCAACAAAGAGAAATTTCGGTACATTTTATAGTTTTTCTTTGTTAAAGTCGAAAATGCAAGCCATCCCGCTGGTATTGTGAATGGTGTTTATGGTGCCGATTTTGAAAAGGTCGAAAATGCCGAAAAAATCACAGAAATAATCGAAGTTGACAGGCATGTTAGTAGTAGTAGTCGTAGTAGTGCCCAGAAGCAAAAGCTTGTCCATAAAACAATTTTAAGCCATTTGGCAAAATTTGACGCACAAATAATTGATTTCTTTCTCCCCAAATTAATATAAAATGCAATAAATAATTTTGGAAACGTAATCTTAGACAAATGCGAGCGCTGACAATTACCACCCTTTTTGTTGATTTTGGCAATCTTTGAATTCAGGATAATGTCGCGTAGGCCACAAAACAGACAAGCTTTTGCGCACTAAGTTGGATAATCTTATTTATAGCCACTTTAGTGATGAAAGTTAACAGCGGCACAGATGTCATGGAATACTGAAATGAAATGATGCACTGATCAGATATACATACAGGGTGCGCCATCTTGTATGTCGGTATGAAAGCAATAAATAACTTTGAAAAAAAAAAAAATGATTTGTATAAGTGAGGTATTTTTATTTGGTTTGGTTATTTACAATTTATTAAAACTATTTTTTTAATACAATCATGAAGTGGCCACCTTTATTAGCAATCACAAACTGCGATCTTTGTTCGGCGTTTGTCATCACCTTGACAAGCATTTCGGGTTTTATAGGGTCGATTTCGGTTGTTTCGGTGTATAGCGATTGAAATTGTACTGAATTGACGTATCGAAAACATGTATGTTGAAATCGATCAGTTCGTAAATGACAAAGTTATTCAGCGTTTACATACCGACATAAATGATAATGCACTCTGTACGTGTATACATAAGAGTATACCAAACAAATCTTTGCTTTAATTCGTTTTATTTCACTTCTAAGATTTTTTTCTTTTGCTTTGAACTTACATACGCACTATATAAGTATATACTATGTACATACCTATATGTACAAGTTCAATTTCATTTGTGTAAGTATCAAATGGGTCTCTTCGCGGTTTAATTTTTTGCTTTAATTTTTTCAAAATTTTGAATTTTTTATTACCTCCACAGATTTCATTCATCGGAATTTATTAATTAGTTGTGATTCGTCTACGTCACTAGGGGGGCCGTGTCCTCATCAACGCAGAACAGCTGTCATTGCGTGTATACATACATACATACATATGTGACTATTTTAATTATACTTACTGTCTTGAAAACAAATTAACGCTTTATGCAACTGCATATACATACATATGTATATATGTATGTACATTGCAACTTGGTGCTGTCATCACTTTCAAGTGTAAGTTGTTGTCATCATTTGTGGTTGCCAAAATCATCGCAACGAACAGCAACGTACACATTTTTTAATTAATAATAGAGAAAAAGTGTTCATGCTTAAGATTGTTATTAAAAAAAAAATAGTACATTACTTTCGAAATCCACTATAAACATTTTTTGTTTGTCAAATATTTTCATATGAAAGCTTTATGAGAAAAACTGTGTGTACGAGTATATTTTTTCTATTAAATAGCAGTGCGAAAATATTTCAGTTTATTGCAGCGAACGATTCTTAGTAAGTTGGGGTGGAAGTGAATTAGCATTCTGTGAGCCATTGGATATTTTTTGTGTTATCAGGCAATCAACTCGCGAATCAATGATCAGTTGATCCTCACTTTTAGTGGTGTGCTTGTTTGAATATCAATCGAGTTTGTTGCGCTTGTTTTGCTAATATATATAAGCTTACGATTATACTTATGTATGTAGTAAAACAAAACCAAAATCTGATACCTTAGAAAATGTCATAAAAGCTTATCCCAATTTTACCTCGTTTAAATTCACTTAGTTTTTCTTGGTCGCCTTAGAACTCTCCCGTGCGTCGAACTGCTATTGCCGCCTTATGAAAATTAGTGAACGCATACTACATTACCAAAGACTACCTTTCGAACATAAACTGCAGCTGTTCACATTGTCCATAAACAGGCCTTTTTGACAGCACCCACTTTTCGCTGTTACGCTACCGCACTTGGCATATTTTCATATTTGTGCTACTCGGTAGTCTAATGTTGTATTTGGACACCTTTTTACCAAAGCTGGCGTTGTTGTTGCTGCTGTAAATATATGCCAGCATTGTCCTAAATAAATAAAAATATGTTTATGGCAAAATATTAAACGCAAATATACAACAGCCACTTACCTAAACAGCTGACAAGGACACAAAAATACCTAATCACGTGTTCATGTGAGTTTGCATGCATTTCCAAAATAAGGTAAGGGACACATCCACTGAAGGGACACATCAACATCGTTGACTGACTGCCAATATCTTGGGGTGAAGATGGCTATGCAGGGCGCCCGCACTGTCCATTCGTAGCCATCTTGCAATTTTGTACTTAGCAAAAGGACAAAACCAGGTTGTACCCAGGTCGACTGATTTTCGCTTACGCTTCCACTTTGTCGTATATTGCATTGTCCACTTCCACATCCACACTTGAATTGATGCTAGTATTAAAATCATAATAAAATGTATTTACCCCAGGATCAAATTATGAATTTCATAACCGAAAAAAGGTGTTCATATGCGAGGAAATTCTTGGTTTACCATCTTCAACGTCCGCTCGCCCCAAGCCTGGGTCAGTTTGTGGCCACCGGCAGGCAAAGTAGAGCTGCTTAAGATGCTATCGAGGCGAGAATGCTTCTTAGGAATGCTAAAGACAAAATGAATAAACTTCAAGTGGTCAGATGACGGTTATGATGTGGACACAGTTGGCAGGCAAAAGCCCTAAGGTGTTGAAGAGCAGAAGGGAGGAGAATGAGGGGCATACGCATATTTTTGAAAGGAATACTATTGTGAAGGACAAAAGCAAAATCAAAATAGTAATAACTATGTATGTGTGTATGTGTGAAAGTACGTGTATACACATGAACGACTGTAGTGTATGCGTATTTGAGAAAATGGCCTCGGTGACAATACCTTTTCGCAAATTGTTAGCTTGTGCAGCCAGTTTGTACGCTTCGTTGTACTGTGTTGTCTGTGTGTTTGGCACAACCCTGAGGTGTTATGAGCCATACACAGGAGTGTGTGCTTGTGGTGAAAGGTATTTATTAAAATGCTTATGTGGATGTATGTGTGCCGCATTTTGTGCTTTGCTAGTTTATTATAATTTTTTTTTTATTATTTTACACCACTGCTTGGAGCTTTTTATACTATTCTTAGGTGTATATTATGATCACGTGCCCGGTGGGGGAATACAAATAAACTCATATTTGTGTGCGTGCGACAACATATGGACAAGTACTGTGGACCTTTTTGGAGAGGTAAATTGCTGAATGTTAGCAAAAGTGAGCATAAGCATTGAAATGTTTTTACTTTTCTGTTTATTTAATAATTCCTAAAGAAATAGACACCCTGTAGGGAAAGCCATTGGTGCCGAAGTGGTGTGCTTCCAGTGATTCAGGAAGCATGCCTTTTTTCTGTTTTCAAACTGGTAACTTGCTTGGTGAAAATATTGGAGGTGTTCTTTCACCAAAAAGTGCGTTTATTGAAAAGAAGTCAACGATGAGGTATGACAAATGATTTTTTGTGGTCGGAGAGTGAAGACATGGACTTGGATGCACATACATCCGCGATGTTAATTAGCCACCTCGGAGCTGCGATTTGAGGCTGTTAAACTTTTTTTGAAAATCGTCATGAAAGTACGATGTTATGCAAACACTCCATTAACGCTTCAGGCTTTTAAGGTGAATACCAATATCGAGTACGATATTCGTGAGATAGGGCCAGAAAGCGTCCTCAAGGCCTTCCAAAAGTGGGCTAACAGGATGCGCTACTGCGAAGGCAGCCGAAGCGGCCGCGTAAATGTAATTGTGTTCCATGAATAATGGGAATGCTTGCGCTTTTTCCAGAAAACTAATAATATGCAAAGAAACCAAATTGATTTCAGTACTTTTTTTTATTTTTTTTATTTAAAAAAATTTAGGTTCGGAATTAAATTAAAAAAAAAAAATTTAGCACTCTATGGATCATCCTGAATATAGTCCCTTTCTTGAGAACAAGCTGGCTAGTAAGTTTCAGTACACTTAAAGTGAACTTCAATTTCCTACAGGGTGTTGGTAAACTTGTATCAGTTTTCCCCTCCTATCAGTTTTCATGACTCCTGGGCAACTACTGTTTGAACTATAAAAATGTCTACAGCGTGGTGATAAAAGTTAAGTATGTATTTCTTTTTAAAAACAACAAATTGACTGAAATAAAAATTTTAGGTTGGAATAGCTGTCATAAAAAATTAGGGCGACTATTCACGCATTCAATTTTATTTAGAAATTTAAAGTTTTCTTAAATTTACTTTCCTTTTTGCAAAATCTATTTCACAGTCATTTCGTTTTTTGCATAAACTTGCCGACCATTTACCTTTATTTGCCATTTACCAAAGCCCTTGAAGACATCTGTCGCATTGCTAATCAAAGCATATGGCATGTGTACAAATGCTGCATACATCAAGGCGTAAAAGTGCTACTCATCGCACAGTGTCACATATGACACGTAACTTAACGTGGAAATTAACATCGCAGAAGAACAGGGCAAAAGATAAAGGAAGAAAGCGGGCATATTTGCACTCACACATTCCTACAAACTTGTAAGTGACCGAAAATTACCTACAGACAAGAGAGAAGTTTCGTGCACTTTTTCTATACCATTTCGCTAAATTTCTAGTGTCTAGAACGTAGTCGAGTCACGTCGCATTTTATTAGTCAATCAAAGAGTAAACGTAATGAATCTCATTATTGGCTAGAAAAGTGGGCGCATTTGTGTGGACTTGTGTTTGTTCATGCAGGGGTTTTAATTTTGGTGCGAATGTCTATTCTATTTTAGGTGCAACAATTCTCAAGAGACCTACCTGTTTTACTCTTGCAAATGCCTTTTTATATTATTTTTGCTCAAATAGAAAATTGCAACTTTGACAGCTGTGCCAATGAGTTCAATTAACAGAGGGTGAAATTATGAAGTTCTTAACCATGCCAATAGGCTAGTCATATCCTACAATGATTGTAGAAATTGTAGGTACATATGAGAGTGAAAAACAGATAGCTGAGAACCTTTTGTGTAGATGTCGAGCTTCTCATTCCCGTTGAAGCACAATTATATGCAGTATTTTCTACTCATAAATTCAACAATAATCTATACCTTATTAATTGCGCGGCAGACTCTGCATCTTCAAAAGGTAATAAATATGAAAATTGGAGACATGAGCCGTCAGCCTTACGATATGAAATATATTCTATAGAAAAATACTTTCCCCTTGAACATTTTGTGACGGCTTCTTCTTCTTATGTGGACTTACTTTATTTGAGACGAATCCAAGAAACTTCGCCAGTTTTATATTTCCTTTGAAAATTTACGTCAGTGAGTTATACGAAATGCCGACAGGCTCTTGTGAGTACCCTTAATTTTGATATCGATCCCTGTTTAGTTGATTGAAGTATTAATTTAGTTAGAACCGCTCCATTTAGTTAGGCCAAATAATAAAGGCCGTGAAAACATTAGACGGATACAAACTTGCTAACGTGAGAATACCAGTTTAATGTTATGCAGACGATGCTGTTTTAATAGCTGACTAAAAACACAGTCTCCAAAGCCTACTACACAAATTTGCAAAATCATGTCATATGGAGGTCTCAAGATAAAAAACGGAAAGTTGGGCGGTCTCAAAGGATCCAATTAAATGTAAATAGAGAGGACAATGATTGATCAAATTATGAAATTTAAATATCTGGGAGTAGAGATATCGATCAACCGTGATATTATTAAAGAGGTTTGAGAAAAATGTATGCAGTCTGCACGTGTTTCGGGATGCCTCAGAGATGTGATATGGAGGAATAAATATATGACAACTGAAAGTAAATCGCGTTTATTTTTTAAGAACTATAGGAAAGTTTTTCAAAAAAACCCACGCAAAAAAATGCATGAATTTTTATTTAAATCGATAGTACAGTCCATATAATTTAATGTTTGAAGATTATTTCATGCAAATGTTGACCGCGGCTGCGCTTCAAATGGCCTATCCGCTTAGTCCAATTTTGGCATACTCTTTCCAATGCTTCGGTCGGTATCTCACATATAAATGCTTTAATGTTGTCTTCCAATGCGTTAATTGAAGCATTCTTGTCTGAATAGACATAAGCTTTAACATAGAACCTCAAAAAATGATCTAAAGGCGTTATATCGCACGATCTGGGTGGCCAATTGACAGGTCCCGAACGTGAAATGAAATATTCACCGAACTGGCCTCTCAACAAGTCCATTGTAACGCGTGCTGTGTGGCATGTGGCACCGTCTTGCTGAAACCACATGTCATGCAAGCTCTTGCATTTTGGGCACAAAAAGTTGGATATCCTTTTCAGGTAGCGCTTACCATTCACAGTTAAGTTACGATTCGCAGCAGCTTTGAAGAAGTACGGTCCAATGATACCTCCAGCCCATAAACCGCACCAAACTGTGACCTTTCTAGATACATTGGTAGCTCTTGCAATTCTTCTGGCTGATCTTCACTCCAAAATCGACAATTCTGCTTATTTACGTACCCATTAATCCAAAAATGAGCTTCGTCGCTGAACACAATTTTTCGATAAAAAAGTGGATCTTCGGCCAACTTTCCAAGAGCCTATTAACCAAAAACTCTGCGTTGCAGTAGGTCATTCGGCAGCAATTCTTGCTCCAGCTGTATTTTGAACAGCGACGAATCGATAATTGATGGTCATCATTAACACTGGCCGATACAGCTGCGATATTTTCTTCAGTTCGCACTCTTCGTAAGCGTGTTGGTGGTTTGATGTCCAATTATGTAAATTTGCTTCTAAATTTAGTCACAATAGTTTGAATAGCCGCTTCAGTGGGTCGATTAAACTGACTATAAAAAGGAAGAAGCGCGCGATAAACTTTCTTAACAGAACACGCATTTGTATTTATAATAAAATTCTATGATTTGCAAGCGTTGTTCGTTTGTGAGACGATTCATGGTTAAATTATAGACCAAACTGAAGATGTTTGACAGTGAAACATAACACGAAACGTGCGTCAGCTGTTTAAACCAACTGTTTAAAAAGATAATAGCTAAAAAATCACCCTTTAGTATATAGTGTTCTCTAGTGCATAATATACAAGCAAATTTTCGCGATAAAAGACCGCTTGAAATTTTCAAATATTATAGTATTTATAATGAAAATGGAAAAATAATCGTCAACTGATTGTCTGTTGGGGGAAAAGACGTCAGTCGAAGCATTGACAATTCTGCAGCGCCGAGATGTATGAACGCAATGATACATTTTTGCTTCGGCTGACGGTCTTTCCACCGCTATAAACGGAGCTGACCATCATTATTATATTTTCATATTTGTTCAAAATTATGTGAAAAAATTTCACATTCGTCATCCATTGGATGGCGTCTGCCTTCAGTATTAAAATCAGTCGGCATGAGATGATGAGGTCAAAATGACCCCCGGCTCCCGGACTAAAACTATATAAAAAGTTCAGAGGTATCGAATTGATATACATATACTTTGTTGCTATAAATTTTAAATTTTCATAACTACAAAAGATATTAAAAACAAAAATATTGGAAAAGAATACACAAACATAAAAATTTCCTGGACGAAATTGAACATTTTTACTCCCCGCATTTCATGCAAATTGTTTGGCAGTGTCTTGGATAAATCGTTTTTTTGCAATAGGTACATGTTTTTGTATTGATTTATTTATGGAATAACTGAACAAAACCACACAAAATATGTTAAGTATAGCATAACGTGAAGCTATAGGCTGGGCCGTAAGTTAATTTGTAGAAGAAGATGCAATGTTAACTTTTTTTGAAAATGAAGGGTTTTTTTCGCCCCATGCTACGGACGGCGGGTTAAAAGTAAGTATCTTCTTTAATATTTAGATACCTTATTTGTACTTACATCAAGCATTTTTACTGTTCCTTGTTTTTTTTAGTTCTCAACCTAAAGCGTCTTTGTCGAAGGATCTTCCGGAGACCGGTTGAAAGAGATTTAAAAATAAGAGCTGATGGTCGTACTTATATAACAGAAGGGAATGCCAAATTTTGAAATGCCATACTAGAAGTTAATAAACGGGGCTCTAAAGTCAGTAAAAAGGGGGTGGGTATATCTTTTCTCTGATGTTTTTCTCATGATTTGAATGAAAATTTCAATTTGTAAAAACAAAATGTGACATTTAGGCAAAACCGGCTGATGATTCAATATTCTACAACTATTCCACATTCATAATTGCTACAACACATTCTTTTTTTTTTGCTATTGCACAATATATTTGTCTAATAAATTATTCAATTTTATTAACCCTTGTTTTGCCACCCGGGTGCCCATCGGCGTACATTTTGTTGAACAACTTTTTTCCTATGAGAGATAGGCCAACCTCCTCATGGATCCCCATGATTTGACTTATTTTGATTAACAATTTTTGCATTTGAAAAAAAGTAATTGTATAAGCCACCCGAGTACCCGGGTACCCCTATACAGAAAACACGAGATTCATGTATTATGTCATGAAAATATCTTTATTTACACAAATAAAAAGTAAATAAGTATTATTAGCAATTAATTATAAAATAAACTCTTTTTAAATTGTTTATTGAATAAATATGTATACTAGGGCGGGTTGATTTAAAAATCGCTCATTGTTCTGTGAAAATCATATTCTAGGAATCAAAATAAGAAACTTTGCCCAAGGAACCATACCTCTAAAACGAATTCTGATGTCCCCCAATTTGGGTCGAACGAAAAATCCCACTTTGACCCATTTAGAGTGCTCCAATCGAGTCCAAATGTATGACCGACCCCCACTAACTTTGGACGGCCGATCCACCCATGCCAGTGGCACACCCCCATGGGGTTCCCCATACAATCATTTCAAAATATCACCGTTTTTGGCCTTTACATGAGAAAATAAACTAAAAAGTTCGACCCAAATTGGGGGTCATCAGAACTCGTTTTAGAGGTATGGTTCCTTCGGCAAAGTTTCTTATTTTGATCCCTAGAATATAATTTCACAAAGTAATGGGCGATTTTTTTGCCTCTCCACAAAAGACACTAAAAGTTCGACCAAAATTGGGGGACATCAGAATTCGTTTTAGAGGTATAGTTCCTTCGGCAAAGTTTCTTATTTTGATCCCTAGAATATGATTTTCACAGAGCAATGGGCGATTTTTTTGCCTCCCCACAAAAGACACTAAAAGTTCGACCCAAATTGGGGGACATCAGATTTCGTTTTAGAGGTATGGTTCCTTCGGCAAAGTTTCTTATTTTGATCCCTAGAATATGATTTCCACAGAGCAATGGGCGATTTTTTTGCCTCCCCACAAATCGACCCGGCCTAATGTATACTGTATATAATAATAATTATTGCATTTTGCACTGTGATTATTGCGAATAAAAACATCTACATAGCACTATTTGCACAGTCAGTAATACGTGAAAAATTAATAAAAGCAATAAATAGAGAAATACATATAAATAATTAAATCTTAATGATTAATCTTTAGCGTAATTAAAAATTACTGATCGCAATGTAAATATTTATTGATCTTTACTGAGTACTCATCAAAAACGGGCTTCTCGAACTCGGTACAACACTTCCTTGTCTTTATTCGCTTACGAATAGGCTGCTCGTTGCAAATGTAGCATGACCCAACTACAACTTTTCTGCCAGTGACGTGTCGACGTTGGTTGTCAGCAGGTACTACCGCAGCTACTGATTTTTCGAAGTAACTTTCGACTGCAATCCTCGTCTTCTTCTTCTTCTTTTTGCTGGTGTTCATTCTCGACATTTGTACTTTCTTCATTTTCAAATTCTTCATTATCTGACGCTTCAGTATCACGAGAATTATGCGTTTTATTGCCGCTTACACGCCACGCGTGCTCACGTATGCTAAAGTATCCAAACTATCTTAGGAATGACTGCGCACCGCTACGTCTTGCTTCTTCGACCATGAAAACTGAACTACTCGTACACTGCTTTTCAAAATGTTTAACCGCATTGGTTTGAAAAGTGTTCTCGAACATACCTCAGGTATAAAAGATTAGGAAGACCGACCTTTTCGCTTACCTCTCCTGATGTCTTCAGTTAGAAATATGTTCTTACAACATAAATAAATAAATATTATATTTATGTAATGTATACAACTATTTCGCGATATAGAGGGCATATCCCCTAAACATTTTTTCGGTGCGAACAGAAGGGTTAAATTTTTCAGATTATTAAATTTTTCATCAATATAATCTGTTTAAGTGAGCTGTTGTTGTTGTTGTAGCAGCATAAATATTCCCAATATATGTAAGGGGACTGCTGTTGAAGTGAAAGCCCTTGATCCGGATCGGTTAGGTACCGTAGAACCGACTGTTGCTGAAAAATTCAGTTGTTAAGTAGAGTGCCAGTGCGGCCAAATATTGATGTATTGATAGACAACAATTTCCCCTAGCCTAGCACAATTACTTGCAATTCTTAACTGACTTAAGATATAATTCATTGACATAATATGCACCTACAAATTATAAAAGGATCCCTGAGCTCACAAGCCATAGTTCTCGATTCAAAAAACAAACTAAAAACGTCGTTTTATTCACATGCGCGAATTTTTTAGATTTCTCATTCTAAGGAAATAATAATATACATAATTGATGCTTACAAAACATAGAGAGCTCCTACCTGAGCTCTTCTTCGTGGCACATATGACTTAAAACCGGGCTGTACTAGCGCACCCAGTAGTAGGGTAGGTGCTCCGAAGTAACAAAATTCAGTCCCACTCAACGCATACCATATTTATTCCATACTTCTTTTCTCCACAGCCGGCTGCGACGCTTGCTAACATTTTCAAGTTTTCGGCATTATTTCAGGGTACCAAACCACACTCAGCGGAGTCAGTGGGACTTTTTAAACAAGCTTTATGTTTTTTTCTCTCTTATAAGAGCTTTTTTTAATCTTTCTTAAAATTCATTTAGAAAAGTTTGGATATTCGACAACAAAAGACATACAGTTAGGACATACATACATACATATATTGTACATACATGCACACCGGAAACATGAGCACTCTCCTTTACTCACTCAATAAATTCACAACGGAAGCATTGATATATCCGTCGATCGACAAGCGAGCAACGCCACAATGTTTGCAGCTTATCACAAATGAATATCAACGGAAATTTTGCTATTAATGGAAAAGTAGAACAATTGAAATTTGTTGTCATAACGCTTGTCATCGTAAATAATACCAAAGAATAGAAAGTGGCAGCAGCGAAATATTTTGCCACGTGCAAAAGCGAAAATAAGCAAAGAAAAGGAAAGATGAGATGAGATGCAGGCAGTGATGCGCTTCAAACGGAAGCTATGAGGCAAGTTTGGCGGCAGGCTGGGATTAAGGTACGTGTACAAGCGTGTGACGGCAGATCGAGTGGAAGCGGGTCAATATAAAAGTGCATATGCGTACCTTGGTGGCCATCGAATGGCGAGGGTGAAGTGATGTTTTGATTTGTACAAAAATTATAGGCAACAACAACCATATCAGGCTGCCTATTGATGACGTTGAAAATGTAAGCATTTCTAAACTATTAGAACGCACTAAGTGTACGTACACACACATATACATACGCAGTTGTGCGAATATGTGAATGTGCGTGTGCAATCGAGGGTGAGCCGCAATTGCTTCGCTAAATGCGACGATTTTTTCGCTGAAATTTGATATGGTTGTAATTGCGAGGATATCGATGGATTGGTGTGTGTTCGTGTGTATGTGTGAGTACGCAGCAGTTATCTACTTTGCGAAATAAACACAAAACAATAAAAAAGAAGTTTGAAACGCGTCACAAATTGCAACGCTGACATTTTTTGGACTCCTTCTCAAGGAGTTTACCACCACCAATGGGCGCCCGCTTCACTATCTTCAACAATCAGTGTTACGCTTTGCTCTTCGGCTTGTTGGTGTTATTTTTAATAAAATAATTTCCCTTCTATTGTGCTGTTGTATTGATCACTAATGGATTTATAGCGCTTTGCGAATTCATATCGTGTGGAAAAAGGCGGCGTTGGCTGCCGTAGTGGTGCTCTGCTGGGAGAACGATATCTGACAATTATGATTATTTATGAGTGTGGGAACTAATGTTGCATACTTCACCGTGCTCCGGTGACACAAGCAGCGAGAGTGGAGTGCGGGTATTAAGGTTGCTGCAGCTGCCGCCACTATTATTTGTTGTTCTTTAATTTACGAATTGTTTTCATTTTATTTAAATTTGATTTGATGCCTCTTTGTTTTCGATTTCTAGCCATTTAGCGTGCCAACGACTGTCCTGTGATTGTCCTGCGCTGATTTGGCTAGGCTTCACTACCTTCTTGCCTGCCATGAACCATCTCGGCTCCTTCAGCTACACCTTCTCCGTTTCGCACAGTTTTGCCTATGGCCAGCAGTTATATTTCTTTAGTCCGTTCACATTTGAGAAAACGTCATGCGAACGCTGAGTAAAAAGTATAAAAATCTTGAAGAAAAATGTGAGCCAATTTAGCCATTTGAATGTCTTGCAGGCAAAAGAGCCCTGAGTTCGTTAAAACAAAATAAGCAGAAGAAAACGTAGAATAGCACTCCTGCACTTGCGTTGGAAAAGCCAATCATCCATGCCAGTTGGCAGTTGGGGCGCGGTGAGGCCAATGGGTCCGCCTGTACGCGGTCCGTACTAACATTCATGCATTATTTTTCGTTTTGTATCCAAAAAGAAATTTTGTTATTAATTTTATTTTTGCAGCTATATAACGAGTAAAGCAGTCTACTATCCCCACTCTATTTTTTTTCTCGTTCCAACCACCGCTGCCGGCAGCGTAAAATATATCTTTTCGCCTACTTTTGAATATAAACGGAAAATTGCTGAGAAAAACGTCTGAGTGGCTAGTTTTGTTTTTGGGTTGAATCATTTGTACGAAAAGGGTTTAAATTGCATCTGCGCTTTTTTCTTTTCTTGTTGCAGTGTCTGAGCACTCTTCGACGGTCGTCTAAAGTGTGACTTTTTTCTTACTTTTGACTGTCCAAAGCAATAAAGTTGCCTTTCATAAGGGCAGATAATAGCTGAAGAGTTGTATTTGCTGAAGAAGACTAGAGCAGTGGCTTTGGGTTGTTGTGAATTCAAATTAAAAGTATACAAATCTATTTAATAAGTTCCATTTAAGAAATGCCCATCCTTTGAGCATTAACTGGTAGCAAATTCAAATGATGGAATTATTTCGAAATGGTGTATGGATGCTTGTGAGGTTGTGTTGAATGGAATGGGTTAATTCGAAATTTTTGCTTTATACTGATTGCGAAATAGTTCACGAAACTTTTGAATTAGTATATCCATAGTAAATCAAAGAAGAAGCAAATGTTTAGCACTATCAGCTGCGAATTAATACTAAAACCATTTATTAAAAGAAAATTTCATTTCATTCAGTAAAATGCACTTTATTCAAAATGAGTGCACTTAGTATTCCATGATTGGAAGGGAAGAGGTTAACTATTTTAATTTGTTGAAAGGATACTGCAAATGCTCATATACAGTACCACACTGAATTATAAAGAAGAGGAAAAGTGCAATTTCCAGTTCTGCTTCCCATGTATTCATGGACATGGATCCATGAACAACTGAAATTTGACAAAATATAATAGTGTTTGTGCATGTTAATTACTTACTTAGCTGGTGTTTTTTTTTTTTTTTGGTGGGGACAATCGTGAACTGCGTCGAATGACGTGACCACTAAAACAATCCTTCCTCCTCTTCTGGGTAGACTTCCTTCCCGTAACTACTTTATGCATTACTTCGGGAGAACCTTATTTGTAGCCAGCTTCATGCTGTAGGTGCGCATTCTAATGTCTCCGTGCCATCAGTATGTGGGGCATGTTCCCAGGTTCCTCACACGTAGGCGTATGGAAGTTTTACGCAGTTTCGATAGTTTCTTTTGTTTCTGCAGCAAAACAGAAACATCGAAAGATGTTGCGATAATATTATATTATACCGTTGTTGTTGTTTTAACAGCATAGGTAGCCCTGTCTGTGTAGGCATATCATCGGTCGTCTTCGTCTAGCTCATCTAGGGGTAGGCCCAGGAAACATGCTGTTTCGACAGGTTGGGCCCAGAGGGAGAGGGGGGTTAGATGAGTCGGTTTGAGGCGGCATGTGAAGAGGTCGTTAGTGTCGTGCGGGGTACCTTCACATGCCGGACATGTGTTTGGTATGTCGGGGTCGATTCTGGATATGTCCACTCACGGGTGGTGCGCAGGCCGGAGCATCTCCGAAAATGGCACCAGCCATTGCAAGAATTGCATTGGACTGATACCAGATTCCGAGGTATTACGGTCTGATACACGGAATAGACTGTGCGGGGTTTGTCCCCGCACTGGGGTTGGAGCAGGAAGGAAGGGGAGGGGTTGAAGGGGAGTTGTGTTGCTCCGATAGGCTCCTCACCGTGGAAGTATGGGTTGTTGTAGCGGTTGGTAGTGCCGGCCTATCAGGGGGTGTAGTAGCCGTGGAGGCATCAGACGCCTGCTGGCGGGAGCAACACGTGGCCACATACCGTGTGGACCACTCCCTATGTGACTTAAGGCCTGAGCAGGTCTTAAGGTGGCTCCACCCGTTGCACTTGTTACACCTAACCGAGGTGGAGTTCGGGTGAAGCCGTTTGTGGCAGACGCAGCAGTAGAATACTTCTGGCCCAGGGTTGGATTCGATTCCCGCCCTGAGGAGAAGCATTTGGAGCAGGATTGCTGCGAGAGTTTGCTCCTGTGACGTAAGGGGTGGGGTGATATGCGGTTCACTAGACAGGGCTAGTATACTGGGGCGGCAGCTCTTGGTCGGGAAAAACCCGAGTCATTCCGGTAACGTAGAACCGGCTGCCATGGGAATATTATACCGTCTTATACCGTCGCTGTTGATCGCCTTGGCTTATTGGACTTATATGTGATCACAGGATTTTTGTGTACTAATGTAGTTCCTATCTGAAAGCAATTGCCTTTCGCTCAACAATGGTACACGTCCAAGGATGATTGGCCACACCTTCTGGACTCTTTTCAACAGGGTACACATCCACGTGCATTTCTGCCTCAGAAATGAAATAACTATAAAGAAATAACTATTTATATGGCAAGATAAAGGCGCACAACCCGAACTGATTTCATAAAATACATCCATAAGCATATATCGTTCATTTACTTTAATGATGTCATAATCAAAAACACATCTTTTTTATAAAGGTATGAAGAAATTACCACAACTTCTTCTTTTGTGGTATGTTAAAGAAATCATGGCGATATCTATTAACAGTAGGCACCTTCGATTCGCTACTTTTCTGATCGCTATCTCTGGAAAGCAGCAAGTTATCACGTCACTAGCTTGTATGGCTATACCTCATAAAACTGGTATAACTCACTATTTTCAATGCTGCCAACTCTCTGTAAAGATAGTGAAAGTTTCATTAGACTGCGTTCATACCGGGAGACTTTTGTTGTTTCAAAATTTCAAACCCTCTTTTCGTATTGCCTATTGTATTCACATACGTTGCAATTGTTGGGTTTTAGTCAACAGTCAATAACAACATTTAGAAGAACGAGAACACAAAGGGTGTTGATAGAGCACGAGCATCAGAAGTAACAAGTTAAATCAGCAAATCTTTCTCTCTATAAACGCGGTCTTACTAATCTGATTAAGGGATTCCAAGCACATGCAAGCTTTTGCAGCTCTTTTCCAGTGCTACCAAAATATGTATATTTATACCAGTTCCTTCGTCTATTCGCCACTTGCGAACGCTTGGCGAATCAAAAACGCCTAGTAGTAGATTAAACTATGCTTGTACTTTTACTTAGGGAAGCATAGTAAACTGAAGGATTTGATGTCGTTTTTTTTTAATTTGGGTTGTTTCGGATTATGTTACTTTTGCAGTAAGATTCTATGTTTAAGTGAACATTAACCAAACTATTTGATTGATGTGCTAACCTTAGCTGACTTCCAAAGCCTTGCTGATAATATTTTCATTAAGAGTCTAACCCGTTTTGGAATTGTTCACGTAGCTTAAATCTTTTTAAGCACCTCAGTAAAACATCGAACGGCTCAAATCGTAGTTCTAAAACGGATGAATAACAAAACCAAAATTGCTGAACTAAACCCGTAAAAGGTCCTAAATGCTGAACGTGGTTTCCTGCAGCATTTTTGAAAAAAAGAATTAGTAAGTCAGAGAAGTCTTATCACTAAGTCTGTTTTTATCGGGAACAAAACGAACACGTGCACGAGTGGAAGAGGAATAAAACTAATCCCTAATCGTTTATAACACCGTTATTTCTCACACATGAGAAAATCAATATGTGGCCTATATTATAACTCACTGGCAGTAAATCTGCATTTTTAGATTTTCATCATCACATCAGGATTTTTGTTAAAGTACCTCAATATTTCAGCTAGAATCTAGCACAAAATAATTTTCTTAATTCTATCGAATTGCATGCCATATGTAAGAAGGATATCAAAAGAATTCAAAAGAATTTTTTTCGTAACATAGTCCGGTCAATTTATAAATTCGAAGCTACTAAAATTCATAACAAGCTGAAAATGGATAAAATTGTTGAAAACATATGTAAAAACAAAATTTTAAAGCTCCCAATCGATCCAGCCTGGGGAAAAAATTACCTTTTTTTGTAGATAATTTTAGGATCTACAATTTTTGAGTGAGTAAATTTTGCGATAAAACTGACCGTTTTCGAGAAATTCACGAAAAACCCATTTTTTTAACCTTTGACCTCGAGTCAATTTTTTCCCTCCGGCTGGATCGACTGGGAGTTTTAAAATTTTATTTTTACATATGTTTTCAACAATTTTATCCATTTTCAGCTTAATATGAGTTTTAGTAGCTTCACCCTTACGTTTAATCCAATTTGACCGGACAACAACTCTAGTCGAAAAATGTGAAAAAAAATGTTTGTAAGCTTTCATTCTTTAGTATTCTTTTAGATTTTCATTGTGCTTATTTTAAAAAATTTGCGATTGAGATCACTGTTTTCAGCACAGCCAGTTTTCGTTTCCCAGTAGTTAAAAAAAAAGCTGGATATTGCAAGACGAAAACTAAAAACAAAAAATATTTTTCACATTTTTTTACAAAGTTTGTTACGAATATATAATATGTAAATAAAAATGTTTGCATTCTCTTAACAGTTCTCTCTCAGTTGATAATCATATGCCTACATATGTCATATAACTTTATTAAATTAGGAACATTTTTTTACTTTACTTTATTTTACAGGTTTGACTTCTTATTTTTTGCAGCGTTATGTCTATATTTCTTCAGCTTACTTTTTAAATTAATTAATAAATCTATATAAATAAAACACAACGCCACATTAAAGTATCTTCCAGGCATCAGTAAAAAAATAGCACTTTTGAATCAAAAGTAAACTAAGTGGTATTAGTTTTACGAGTAATATACGATCCATTCAAAACAAAACCATATTTTATGAATATTAATCTGAAAATATGCTAACCGAATATTAATAAGAGTCAAATTCAGAGTTGTACGAGTTGAATATATTTAGAAGAACAAAAAGTAAAAAAAGCAGCACATTTGTCTCAACACCGCCAAGAACATTTCGATTAATTGTGATATGAATGCAATACCTGAGTGATCGGGAATCACCAATACCGCCATACCAATTCATACAAAATGGAAAAATAAACATACTATATTATAATTTGAAAATTTGAAGGATTCAAAGAATTTTCAAAAAAAATATCAAACATTTCAATTTTTATTTTCAGATGGCATTGATATCCCAGCGGTTAA
The DNA here is from genome assembly GCF_027943255.1 of Anastrepha obliqua. Taxonomy (NCBI): domain Eukaryota; kingdom Metazoa; phylum Arthropoda; class Insecta; order Diptera; family Tephritidae; genus Anastrepha; species Anastrepha obliqua. The sequence continues at coordinate 83,882,226 of NC_072892.1, forward strand.
TATTCGTTGCTTTGTCATTCTCCCTTTACGCCTGCGGACCGCGACTGGCCAGAAGAGCCTCGTGACTTTGCACATTAGAGCTCGCGCACAGTGCTCACGGAATTGACGAGAGACTCATATTCCAGGCGCAAATCACAACTAGTGAAGATTATTCCTATCATTTCTTTTCATGGCGAGAGCATATCAAGGATTCTCTGTCAAATCAACTTATCAGCTCATGAGTTTTCACTGTGACTTGGTACCCAATCAGCTTAATAATGATAACTTTTGAAGGCGTTATCAGTTTGTCTGCTACCCTGATTGCCGCTTGGCAATCTTTTTAAAGGGTGTCACACTACTGAGCATCTAATTTCCGCTTTTGATGCGATCGAACAAAAAAATAATCTCATGCTGCAGAAAATTGCCCCTCATAATCAGTGTTACAACACTTTAAATTATAAAGTAATTAAATTTCAAGACCTCTCTCGTATACGTATACTAACTTCGTGAGTTTTATTTCAATTTCATATAAATTTCGTATTGGTAGAAGCAGAAAAAATATTCTTGCTGTAAAAATACTTTTTCTTTTGGATGAAAATTCATTTTAAAAGTTTTGGAACTACCGAAGGGTATTCCGGCTTCAAATATTTATGTATGTGCTACATTCCTCATATTTTTCTTAAAATACCCCAACCATTTTATTCCAATCCAATTACAAGATAAGGGTGATTTTGGTGTTGGCTCAAGGACCATCATTAAAGAGGAACAAATCATTTCGAGCAACCTTATCAGGCTGAAAGCAAATTTTTGCAATGAACTGTGACGAGTGTTTTTGCACGCTTCGCAATTTTTTGAGCGTAGGCAAAAAACTGTCCTAAAGCATGAAATGTGGTGTAGTTAATAAGAAGGGAGAAAAAAAACTAGAACTTAGATTCAAATGCAAAACTGGGAATTTTACCTTGCAATATAGATCGTTACGGCAAACCGTTTTTTCGAAACTTCCAAAAAATTTCATACTAAGAATTCGTTTCATCACAACATAAAATGCAAATCAGTGAGATGAGTACCTATTTTATTTATTTTTTTTTGTTTAAATGAGCTATGAACTATGCAAAGCGCACAAAAAACGACAAACACAGCAAACAAAGCCAGTGAAAGTGGCAAGGAATGAGAGTCCACTGTCTACAATTGTGGCTGCTTTGCTGTTACGCTGCTATTGATAGTGTAATAAATTTTATAAGTAATTCTCTATGCTTTGGCATAAAAACGAATGACTAGGCGGCATTTATGTTTATGAAAGAGCTGATTGGGGGTTTAACAGCTACTATCTGAATTTGCATACAACCCTCACCCCAGTCCATATTTTGTTCTTTACTTACGGCGTGGAATAGAATACACAGACATTCTTCGATGCCTAGGGTTTTCTTTGGTATTCTGCCCGTCGTTCTGCCAGTGTCGCTAGAGTTTTTTTGTTCAATGGCATTTGAGTGTAAAAATATTCGATGTTGCCTTCCGGCAAGCGAGACACATTTCCGGCATTGTATAATTACCGTTATTTGTGCAGCTAATTAATTGCTAATCAATCATTAAGTTCAGTTGCTTGCAGAAGACACGGCAGCGGAATGAGTCTACTCGATGACACTTTTCATGGGCTTACGCATCATTTTTTTTAATTCTTGTTTTCGAAGGTTTGCTCTTATTTTTCATTCATTTTAAGTCTGCTGAAAAAGGTTACTCGCATTAATAGGCTATGTACAATAATTATCATTTCAATCAATATGACATTTTCGCAGGCTGTCTGTTGTACATTTAAATGCCGTTGTTCTGTTGTCCATCGGAGGTATAGCAAAATAAAAAGCTTTCAGCAAGATTGATTATTTCACGAAACGGCCGACAAGAAGAGCCGTTGGCGCTGGCGGCTCAGTTAATACACAGCGGGGTGCTGAGCAAAGAGCAAATACAATCTATTGTGGGTGGGAGGAGAGCGTTAGATGATTAGAGTGTCAAATGGGAAAATGTAAGTAGTTGAAGTTGGGTATTTAGTCGCATGTCAGCATATTGACTGACACTTGTATTTTTGTAAATTTTTTGCTTTTATTTTTGGCCGCCAGCGTCACCTGCTGCTGTACTCACGGATATTTATTGGGTCTGCGTTGCAAAATGCAAATTAATGCCCAAGTGGCAAAGAGGTGTTACTTGGAGAGTGTCGAGCAGTAGCACGAATGGGTTTAAATAGTTCTTTCTCACCTCTAATGATGAGGTAAGGATTTGCACACTGCTCAGAGTGGCGAAATAGCAGCTGTCTTAATGAGAGGGATTAAGTGAGAAAACAAGCAAAAATAAATGGGAGGCAAAAGAGTTGAATTAAAATATATATTTTTAAAGGCAATCATTCATTTTTGTCTGGAAGAGAAATAGTCTTTTCTGGTAATTTTTTCTACTTATACACTGGAAAAGTGTAAGGTTTCGGATATCCTACAAATGCTTTTTATTTGATGTGGCTGTTAAGTAACTAAACTATTTATTATAATGGTAGATTTCCAATGTTGGTAAAAAAAATTATTGAATAATAATTTTGCAGGTACATAATGAAAGTTCAACCAGAGTATTGCTTCTTCTTCCTCTTGATTGGTGCGATAACCGGTTAAGCGATTTTGGTCAAGTTTAAAAAAGCGCGCCAGGCGTTTCTTTCTGGTGCTAACCGCCGCCAGTTGGACACACCAAGTGAAGACAAATCCCATTCCACCTTCTCCCAAGCACTTCAAGGAACGCCTCATCGTTATTGCTATTTCTTTTATTAAATGCTTATAGTATATTAAGTATTATGGACCAATATTTATAATCTGAACCCATCATTTTACGATTAGTCTGTTATCTTTTTAGTTAAAATCATTGAAAGAAGCTTCTATCTGCTCAGCATTCCTATAGTAAAGCAGTGGAAACAACACTTCACCCGCTGGGTTGATACAATGGAAATATCACTGCACTATAAAGAATTTACTTGCTGAATTTTAGACATCGGAATAACCACATCGGGCATAAAGCTGGAAGTAAATAGTAAGCAAGTCTGTATATAGGACAATAATTTGTTAAACGAACAAACGATAATGGCAGAATTAGGAACCTGTGGAACCTTACGGTCGGCAGTCTGATCCAAAAACTAAACGATATTGGAGGAAAGATAATTGCATTCGCCGCTGATATTACAATAGCAATTTCATGAAACACTTCCTAACAAGGTATGATCTTCTAAAAAGATTACTCAACAGATTATTCCTTTGATATATAAGTCGACAACTAACAGCTTAGGGTTAGAAGTTAATCCGGATAAAACTGATAAGATAATCCTTAACGGAATACAAAAGTCACATGTTTTTAAACAGATATCCCTAGCGGAAAAATCCTTAGATTAACGGAAACGTCAAAGAAAGCTCAACAGGGAACCCCCAGTTGCAAATAGAGTGCGCAAAGAATTGACCGAGTTGTTCTCTTGCAACAGGTCAATTGGGGGAAAAGAGGGGAATGAAACCTAAAAAAATTAATTAATTTTAGTCCTTTGTGGAAGAAGATACCAAACAATACATATTTCTTTCATACTTCCAACTGCATGAAGCAGAAATTTTGCAGCAATAAATATATGTGCAACAAACATTTCCAGCCAGTTTTGAACCAAAAAAATTTTGGGACACTAAATGCTTCAAGATCGGTGTTGCTTCTAACTTCAAGTATTTAGGAGTTATAACTGATGGAAATGTAAGTTCGTCACAGCAAATGTCTGTCATAAAGCAATGTTTTATCAACTGTTTGTTCTTTTTATCATTTGAAAAAACTGTGCTCACGGACTAGTTCACTCTAAATTGTATTAAGGATAGGTGGTTGGGCCGGTGCCTATATCAACAAGATTCTACCGCTTTCAGTTTTGCAAAAGAGTCTCACCCGAAAGATGGGCGAGCTATGGATCTTTTTAGAAAAACGAATATTCTTTCCCTACGATAATTGTACGAGTATATGTATGTATAAAGACACTACCTGTCTACCTGTCGCTGTCTAATGTTGCGGTTCCTGGCTTTCGTACCTTTTTCGTACCTTTTATATCATAATATCTCGTAAAATTAACAAAGTTCCTAAAACTATTAGAAGACTACCCGAATTTCTGAAAGGTACAAAATTGTGGCTTTCTGTTGTCAATCATGAATATATTGAAATTCTGTTACGACCTATAATATAATTTTTTAACTTTAATAGAAGTAGTCAAAGTATTTAATTCGCGTATTTATACTGCTTCAAAGAGTTTTAAAAAGACGCGCCTAGATGTTGTTTAAACATTTAAAAATTAAGATTCTTTACGGGTTAACTAATTTTATTCAAATTACGGCTATTAAAAAGTATATTGAATAATGGGTCGTCCACTTTACAACCCTAATTTGTCATCTAATGATATCTTTTTGTTCCCCAACATCAAAAATAAGCTACTGAAGCCTACTTTTTAGAGGCCAAAGTGCTTAGGTTCAAGGGAATGCAAAAGTGTATTCCAAGCAGAATATTTTAAAAAACAATAAAGCTACTTTCTTTATTATTTTACTATGTTTCCATTATTGGGTGCAAAATATAAAAGGCAACCCTCGTTTACTGTATATTTTCACCTTTTATGTTGTTAAATGTTTCTTTTTATCCTTTTTACTGTATATCGCAAAATTTCAAAAATATAGACACAAAGCATCGAATTCTATGCAAAATAAATTTGTTTGTTTCTAAAAAGTTTAATAATATGTTTTCAGACAATTCATATATTCTCGTGATGGATAATTTTTGCTGGCTAAATACATACAGCACAAAATGAGCGTCTCTCTTGCATCAAATTGTCACTTTGCACTCTCAACTTTCTTTCGTTAACGCATATTTGCAAAAATTACTTACAAATTAATGTGTTATCGAACATTATTACAATTATTATCAGTTTATGTTTTATAACAAATTACAAAAGTAGCTAACAGATAGAGATCATCGACCAGGACTATTATTAAGAGTGCTGGGTTAGATTTAATAACATATTTCGTTCTTTTCGAACATTTCTTCCATTTTATTGTAGTAATATTCGAGCACGTTGTATCAACAATGTTTCTCGAGTCGACGAAAAGACCAACATTGACACTAAGTACTTAAAATTGGGTGCTTTGCATACTATTATTAAATTATATGGTACGTATTACAAAGAAAATATTTCCACGCATCGGCATGAATATTTTCAAGTGCAGTTAATGAAATTCCATTCCTGCAAGTATTCCTTGTAATTAAGATTTCTTATTTTTTAAATAATTATTTCATAAGCCATCATCCTTTCTTGTTAAGTAATTGTGTAAGTATCTGTAGGAGCATACATGCATACACGCACTAAGTTGATATATCATCCACGTGGCCGTACACAAACACGCTTGAAACGTGTCCCAACATAAAATTCAAAGCTTTAGCAAACTTTGTTTAAAAAAATCGAGTTTTAGTTCTTTCAGCTTTAATGTTGGCACATTTTTAACGTGGTGGGTGAAAGTGTTGCGTGCAACATTTAGTTATTAGCAAAATTACTTTTTCGTGCGCCTTAGCATTAGTTTTATGTCTAAAATGTGTGAAGTTCCAGTGAAGTAGCTCTTAAATGGTGGTCATTTAGCAAATCCGCAAATATGATGCGAAAATTTCTGGCAGTTATGTAATCAAACCCTTCCGGTTAAGTTTTTTATTCGCTTAAAATCTATCCATTTACATGTACAACTTATTTGTCTGTGTAGTTTATTTGATTTATTATAATGGTAAATTTTTTGCTTCTCAACTACGCACAAACCGAAGACCAAGAGTCCATATGTTTGCATAACAAATTCTAGTTGAAATCAAACCTTTTGCAAAATAGATAAAGAATAAAGAGTCTACGATAAGGCTTTTTAATCCTGATCTGAAAGTATACGATGCGGTACCTGCAGATGGTAGCTGGTTGGTTGGTTAGAGTGGTGATTCAGCCAGAATCCAACTAGCGCTTCCGCACCATTTTGTTGCCACATCCTCGTTACCAAATTGTTTAACAGTTATTTGCAGCAGGACTATATCCAGTCTGTGCGGTTTAGGAACCTTATTAGGTTGTTGACGTCTAAGCCAGACAGTTGTTCGAGACTCTCGAACAGCGGTTTGCCCAGGGTTAATATTCTGTCCCTCCATAGGGCAGGGCATTCACAGAGGAAATGGAAGATTGTTTCTTTTTTCTCCGGTTGTTTACAACTGTGACAGTATGTGTTGTGAGGGATGCCCATTTTGGCGGCTTGTTCTCCGATAGACCAGAAGCCAGTTATGACTGCCGTAAGTCTACAGGTGTCCCGTCGTTTCATGTTTATTAATGTCGACGATTGCTTGAGGTTGGCAGATGGTAGCAGTGTAAGGGAAAAGCTTCCTTCGCTTTGGAAAGATCAGGTAAAGAAGAAACGTAAAGAAACGATTTGTGTGCTTTGATAAACTCGGCCAAAATCGCTTAAGCGATCCGCGCCAGTCAAAAAGAAAAAATTTACCTAAGTGAAAGAAGACATGAATGGGCAGTTAAGTACTTACTTTTACTGATTTACTGATTGATTCTTACGCTCTAACAGGAAACATCTTCTTCTAAGTGCAATGAGCAATAAATTATTAAAAAAACCATGTTAAAGTTATTGAAACTTATTATGAAAATGATCGATCTCTAAGAGCAACAAATCGGAAAATTTGTATATTTTTTTTGGTGAAAAGAATCACCCAAATGAGTCCTCAATTCAAAGATTGGGGAAAATATTTCAAGAAGCTGATTATATCGAGGATATAAAAAGGACTGGCAGACCAAGAACTACATGTACGGTTAGAATATTGCTGCTGTAGCGCAAAGTGTTGCTAAAGAACATTCAACATCGATATCCCGACTTTCTCAACAAGTAGGCATTCATAAATCGACTGCTGATGGATTTTATTTATTTGCAAATTATATTATTTTTATAAGCAGTAGCAAATCGATGCTATTTTAATACAAAACTGTCGATCCGCATAAATAGTTAATCTTTATGTTCCTATGACTCACCCAAAAAAGAAAATAAATAGAAATCCAGGCCCTAATTATGACTATATTTTACTTGGGTAATAAGTAACTTCATAGTGGCGAAACTTTTGCTATCGATTTGAAATTTAAAAATTGATTCACAAAATATAATTCTTGGGTAAAAAGAAACCATATTTTGTTTTAATATCATAATTGGAAATTTCTGCTAATAACATCCATCTGTACCATAAATATATTAGGTACAGTGAATCGATTGCAGGAAAAATATTTATCCATGAAATTTTGTAAGACATTTTTTTTCGATATTTATAATCGCAACCACAACCTCAATCAATAAAAGGCTCTGTTAAGGGAGAATGTCTGAAATTAACAAACATTTAATATCCTGTGATAAAAAGGTTTACTTTTGCATTATATAAAAAATGGCATTATGTGCCTTCATGCACTTGCAGTTATAAGATGAATCCGATAGAATACAAAAACACGGCATAATAGTGGTTCACATGAAAAATAGCATGTGGCCCATTGTCGCCAATAAACGGGGCAATCAAAAGCAATATTCCAATAAATTTGTTGTAAAATGAAATTTGGATTTTATAGGTACATTCGGATATTCATATGCGACCATATCTTTTTCGTAATTATTTATGTATGTGCATACGTATATTAACAATAAAACTAAATTTGCGAATTAATAAGGGTAGAGCTGCGATTAAGGCAATTGCCTAAGCCGAAGCGTACAAATAAACATATGCCTTGTACGGCCGCAGGAGGGAATGAATATTCCGAATATATTCGAGCAATAACTTGTTAAGTTATTATGCGATAATATACCCGCATTTATAGCACACTCACACGTACACACAAACTTTTTGTACTGATAAATAAATGTACATAATTTCACGATGTTATAAATGAAATTAATTCGTTTAATTGCCAACCGAAAATATGGTCTCTATAAGCATGGATTAAGAGGTGGCCAATAAATGCGAACTTCATTTATGTATATTGGTTTAGATGTACGAGTGCACACAACGGGTGCTTTTTGTGTAAGTGTAGCAGTTTTCTTAATAGAAATGAAATGCTTTGGCTTTATTAGTTTGTGTTAAAACCACCACGGCATCTGAAATTATCTGGCCAGTCACTAATCCAGTATAACCGGTCGCATCTCGTTCGAATGTTGGCTATTAAGCCATCACTTGCAACTGGTTTGTCCCTATACATACATATGTATAGTTCGAGGGAATCGATCTCTTAACCTGCTAGACGAGCTGACAGGCTTATTTCCCAAGGTGCTTCAATCACCAGAAGTTCGTCCCAATTAAATGACGGTTTTACTCGCTATATGGAATAGTGTAATGTCTTGTCAAAACCTCTTAGCATTTAAAGAAGTATTATTGAATGAGGAATTGAAATGCTACGAATAATTTTGCTGTAGCGCTGATCGTTTCTGCAGTATAAATCCACCAAAGAGTAAGTAATTTGGGATATATATAACGGAGCATCAAGGGTCTTTGAGGCTTGTTCTCACTACAAATGCGACAGTTATCTTTATTCACTTAAGCATCTAGCTATAGTAGAGACCATTTCCAGAGTAACACCCTGCCTCCACTTCTAGCGTATTTTGATCCTATTCTGTAAAGATGCGAAGCAAACGACAATGCAAAAGCTTTGAATGATTTTTGGATTTTAGCCAATAACTCTTCCCAAAATCCTAAAATCTTCTATGGAAGAGCAGAGATCGAACGGTGGCAAATTAACATGTTCATGATTATACAGTAAAGAGAGAATACTTCTGACTGCAATGTAACAATTTGATAAACAAGAAAGAGAACGGTGTGGTATAGTGAATTCGCTCGTTAGTAAGGAGAAAAATGATGATGTTGTTACCTTCAGTATTCTTTCCACCGAGGAAGTAGGTTAGGATAGGTTGAACTGGTTGACTTGCAGTCATGCATAGACCGATTCGATCCATGGCGATACCAGATGGGGTTCATTAGATATGCGTTTTGAAATAGTTCACCCGCAAGGTGGCTGTTTCTATTGCGATTTTAAGGAGGCATTTCCAACTTACTCCTGAGGTATCTTCTAATCCATTAAACTGCGGTGCCCAGATATTTTAAGCATGTTTTGAATAACGCAGGAGGTGCTTTATATTCCATTGAGCCTTGCTCTCTACATTTCCTGCATTCCTCGCTGTCGGATATTTGTATCTTATAAGAGTTATATCTCGTCAGCAGCACTCTTCGTGCTAGTCGAGTACGACTGCAAGTGGAACAACTCTCCCAACTTGTCCTGAATTTCCGGATATTTGCATCTATATATATATATATAATTGGCGCGTACATCCTTTCTGGGTATTTGACCGAGTTCCTCCTCTTATTTGTGGCGTGCATTTTGATGTTGTTCCACGAACGGAGGGACCTACAGTTTCAAGCCGACTTCGAACGGCAGATATTTTTTATTAGCAGCTTTTTTATGGCAGAAATACACTCGGAGGTTTGCCATTGCTTCCCGAGGGGTGACCACTACTAGAAAAAACTTTTTCTTCATATTTTCATCTAGTTTGATTTAAAATATTCGTATTAACTTTGATATTTCGTTGACAAAAACCGAAGACAGAGATACCCCTGTTTTTCGCTATATCGTCTACTATTTCGTTCCCTTCAATGCACTTTTGGTCTGGAACGCAATGGAAATATAGCTTACAATTCACTGTTAACCTTGATATTGCCTCCCTGCTCTGAAGAACGATTTTGGACGCTATAAAAAGATTTAATCCCTTTAATATCTGCCTGACTATTTATGTAAAAGTTAACCTGTAGTATCACAAGCTGGGTCTTCTGCTTTTCAACTGTGGAGGTAGATGAGATAAGGAATACAAACAAGAATGGCAGAATACAAGATTGCGCGTTCCAGAGGCTCGTCAGCACAAAAAATTAACAAACAAAAAGAAGTGGAAGAGTAGACGAAATCAAGTGAGAACTGTCACAGACAATAAATTATACACAAACCAACACACTTCCTTGCCAAAAAACTGTATTTGAAGGTTTCATTATCATACGTTCCTTCACAATTTTAATACGGCACTTTTAATTTTTATTATTTTTTAATTTAAAAATAACAAATCTTAAAATCACAGTCAAATTCAGTGAATATTCACAAAACAAGCCACCTGTAAGCAAAGGTATATTTGCTTACTATACTGGGATTACTTAATTGTCAAATTCGGCAAAAACAAAAGAGCACTTTTCGGAAGACCCCACCTTCTATATGATTCTCTACATAATGGAATACAAGGTGGCGGTCATCTCATATCGCTATGCCGCTCTGGTAAGATGGTACCTGTGATGTCACATACACAGCGATTTTATTTGCGTAATTTCTTTTTTCTTGCATTCTTGTTCGCATTAATTTGCCGGAGTATATTGAGCAAAACTTAAAAATTTAAAAATTATATTCATTTGAACATCTACCTTGATGTACATATAACACTGCAGAAAGTTCTTTTCCTTGTAGAAAAAAACACCCGTTATCTACGTGCATTAAACAAGTATATTAGACAGGCATCGAAACGCGCGATGCTTCATAAATTCTCATATTTTTACAGAAAGTTGTACATATGAAAATTTTATTTGGGCCATTGTGCCACGCAGCAGCAAAATTATTTTCGCTTTGGTCTGCAATCCCTTTGCCGTTGTCTACTCATACACACAGTACAAATTTCAATACGAATTTATATCCACGCATACGAGTATGTGTGTACATACACACATACATACATATGCATATGGGATTCTGCTGTTATTCGGTTCTGGTGACCATGAAATCTGCTTAATCGCCAAAATGAGTCTCAATATTAAAGAAATACAATAATAATAAAAAATGAAAAGCAAAAGACAAATCGCGAGCAGCAGCAGGTTTACTTATTTATTGAACCATGAAGCTATGATGTATGAGTGAGTATGAACGTATGTGTGAGTGCAGAATATCTCCGCTTAAGTGTTGTGATTATGTGGGATGTGCAGATGCCACAAAGTATTTAGGTGGCACATGTTATATCAACTTTTCAGTGTATACAGTGGCAGTCAAAATAATAGTACCATAGCCAGATGAAAGCCAAATCATCAAATATGAAAAGCAAGAATTTTTGATGAATACGGTTTTACTTTTTTTTTTTTTTTTTCAGATATTAATTGAGTCCATTGTACTACGCTTGGATTCCCTTTAAATTTTCTTTAAATCTACCCGATCTCCGAAGAAATGAGATATTATGTCTACCTACATAGTTCAGCCTGGATTTACAGGACTTGACTCCCTCTGATGTGGTTGGAGAGCTGTCTAAGGCCACATATAGATCTGCCTCTCCATCGTTTTTCCACAACAAAGTTCATCGCTTCTTGAACTGCATATACCTCCGCTTGAAACACAGATGCATGCATTCCAGGAGCAAAGTGCAGTTTTGTCCCGCTGGATTCCACGTAGACCCCAGAGCCGGAGCCATGCTCGGTGTTGGAGCCATCCGTAAAAAGGCGAAAACAGTGTTTGCCGGGCTCATTTTCTGAGTCTCCCCACAACTGAGCCTCTGGTAGCACTACACTGTATCTCTTTTCAAGTACGACTCTTGATGGCATGGAACCTTCTCTGTGTTCCAATGCCGGACAAGGGCTGTACCAGTTCCCACTGTATTTCAGTCTGCAGATGGCCTTCAAGGCCTCTCCTTGGATGAAAGCATCAAGTGGTGGTAAACCAATCAGAGCATCTAGTGCCGGGCTTGAAGTAGTCGGAAAAGCTCCGGTGCAACAGATGGCCACAGTGCGTTGTAGTCTCGAGAGAGAGTCTACTCATCCAGACCACTGATGCTAGGTGATAATGGGTCTTATCATAGCCGTGTAGATCCATAGGACCTTGCTAGGAGAGAGACCCCACGTTTTCCCAAAGACACCTTTGCACTGCCAGAAAGCTGTCAGTGCTTTGGATGCCTTTGTTTGAACGTGTGATTTCCATAGGAGCTTACTATCGAGGATTACTCCAAGATATTTAATTTCCTTGGATAGCTGGATTGTGACTCCTTTTAGCTTTGGCAGAACGAGTCCATCAAGCTTCTTCCTTCTGGTAAAGAGGACAATACCAGTCTTGGCGGGATCCAGAGTTTTCTGCACTTTCTTACGGTCTTAATTACTTTATTTTTATAAGCATTTGTGTGTGAATAATAAATAGAATCCCAATAAAGAAAATAGCATAGATTTCCTAGCTTATTTACAATAAAGAGGGACTAAGTTGGTTTATTTTGCGTGTACGCCTTTCGTACGAAGTGGCGTAAAATTAATCATTAAATTTTGTTTTTGAATAACATTCGCTTTTACGAAAAACTAAAAGTAAGTTAGTTGACTGATCATTTTCACTATTTTTTCTGTATTGTCTGCGGAATAGCGAATATTGTGCACCACTCTCGAGCCGATTGGCTTATCTAATTTAGCACATTGTCTCCGAATTAGTGGGATATATTCAAAAAGAGTTCGTCCGATACACTCGATACTAGTATTGATTTCAAAGTATTGAAGGGAGTAACTACTCGAAGCTGTTGAAAGTATCGTAGGGGATACTCGTCGCTTCCACTTTCTACTTAAGGGGACACTGTGGTCTAAAAATTTCAAAAAAATCGATCTTTTGTTTTTTCGATATTTCGAAAGATTTAGATTAAGATACTATTTAAGAATATACTGTTAAATTTTCATGCGGAAATTCCTAATATTATAGCTTTTACAGCCCATTAACGAGGTAGAGAGCGGTCCGCGTGCTCCTTGTACCTCAAATTTTAAACTTATTTATCTAGAAACTACTTTTTTCGGCCTGGTGTTTTCAAAAAAGAAAAAATATTCAACCGAATCGCCTGAAATTTTAATATGTTAGAATCATATTACTATTTCAATTATTTCGTATTTTTTTTATTAAAAACTAATAAAACCGATTTTTTAAGTGTCAAATTCAAAACCGCACCATTTTGTCTAATTCTTTTTTTTATTATTATTGTACGGGGCATAGCTACAGTCATACTGATTAATAATTTTCAGTTGCGGTTGCTCGCACGAATTTGTTTTTCATCATAACGGTATTTTTTCATCATAAGGTATGATTAGCTCATAAATATTATACTGATGCATTCGTTAATAGAGTTAATTGCCCCAATTTCAGGAAAAGATAAGCATATCCAAGTAGTCCATAAGTTAGTGATAATCTCATCATCTTGCAGTACAGTTCAGAAAAAAAAAACAGAGTGGATTATTTGTTTATTATTTTGCTTAATATTCTCTTGATTATTTTCTTATTAGAACCATTGCTTTATTTTTAACCGCACTGTACATCCATATTTCCTTTCCATACATATGAACATTTTTAATAGTTTATTTCTTTTTTGCTCACTTAATTTTGTCTGTTTGCAATATTTAGTTTACTACAGAAACATTTAATATTATAGCAATAATAATAATAACAAAAAGCATTATTTTCAACCATAAATTTAGTGCTGCATACACATAGCTATATATTTGGTTGTGGTCGTATCCACGAATCTATCTTCACAAAGATAATTACATGATGAAAGGGGAAGGGAAAGGAACCGGCAGAAGCTTTTTATGCGTAAAAATATGTACGTATATGTACTCACAAGTGTATACTGCCTCTTTTCAAATCTTCGCGTTATTCAATGAACAGACAGAAGATTGGAAAGTGATATCTAAGATGTAGAAATTGGTTTACCCCGATCGTCTATTTGTCCGATTGTATGTTGAAAGTTTATCGAAATTAAACACTACGCAAGGTTTTTATTCCACATTTTTGATGGACCCACCTATAAAATCGTTTCTAAGAAGAAGTAAAAAAAAAAAACGATTTAAAAGTACACCCTAGCGAAGGCTTATTTTTGTAACATCACCATCGTAGCATCACATTTTGGCATGAACCATTGCTTCCATTACAATTCGCGTCCATGTCACTCGGTCTTCAGCTTTTGTTTTGACATCAGACCAGACCATAGTTTGTAAGTCGTCTTCCTTGTTATCTCTCAATCTCTTTATCGGCCTAACTCTTCTTCTACCGCCTTGAGAATTTGTTTCGAAGATCCATTGTTTATTGTACCATAATTACTGGTAAATTATTAAAACAACTACCCATTTCGTTTTCGGCAACTGACTTTTTTGCTCTACAGTGAAAGCTATCATAACTAAAAGTGATGTGAAATAGCTGGTAATGAACATGAATAATACTGACTCATTTGTCTACGTATGCCTATTATCTCCAATGTCATGGATCTCATGTCATATCTACCCATATAATCTGCTTATATAAGAGGGAGCCACCATTGGCGTCTTTATAGGTGTTACTGCTTTTTCAGCAATTTCTCAAATTTGGTGTTGCTCAAACTCTAAGAAAGCCCTTGTTTGGACCACTTCGTTCACTATCTAAAAAAATGGCGAATTAAGTCCAACGAATTAAAAACCGTCCTAGTCCCTCTTTTATGCGAAACACTTATATTCCAAACATTAAATTCCCATTCACCTCGATAGAGGACTAATATACCTATAGAAAACGATTGTTTATATGTACCAAACTAAAAACACTAGGTCGTGAGGAAACCTTTGTTACGAAGACATGGAAATTGCAAGGCGGATGAACTGGCTGGGACTGGAACTTACATTTAATCTGCCAATTCTGCTCAGTACATAAACATTTCTTTATCCCCAAGTGAGCTCTGAATCAGGTACATAGGCTAAGTATATATGTATCACACAGGCCTACAACAGATGGAACACGCAACACACTTCTGCGATAACTAGAAAGGTTTGACCTAAGATGGATAGAAACAGAGGAACAGGTCTCCCACGACTAGCAAACTTACAATCAGCAGCCGTTCAGCAGCATTATTGCACCGCCTATAAGGCAAATGTTCTGGTTTCATCAAATAGGGAAATAAAGGCTCAAACTTAAGACCGAACCAATGGTATCACAATGGTCCTCCTGGCTTAATCGGGCCATTCTACACCCTGATGAAGAGTGGCAACCACCATAACCTAACCTCACCAAATCTATAGTTCTCAATAACTCAATTGTCAGTTGGTAATTAGTCTTTCCTTTCCTCAACAATTATAATACTCGTACTCGTACCAACCTGGATCCACAGCATAATGTTATACCAAAAGCTCTAAATATTCCCGTAAGAAATGATTGTAAATGTACCTTATCATGTCTGAAGTGATCAACTCCATCAGAATTGCAAAGCTTTCATTATACCCGAAGAAATTAAAAGGCCGCGCCATAGAACAAGAAATTGCACAATCAGCCAAACCCACTAATAACAGAAATTTTAATACTTGCACTATTTTAACCTCTTGGATACATTTGACGTCTAAGACACGTCATACCTGAAGTCATCTGAGGCGAATCCATACATGGGGCTGTTATTTAATTTTCTGGTTGATACCTGATTATGAAAGTGTATGCGTTTATATCTCCTTGTCTACAGTAAACTACCAATTCTTCAATTTCAAATAATTTATATATTATATAAATAGGATCGATTATGTGTATATATAAGTATAAATATATTATTGATTCGCTTTGGTGAGCATATGTTTATCCAGCGAGATCGACACATTCATAGAAAATGTGTTCCAGGGTCCATAGACCAGCTTTTAATATTGATACAGGGTTTGATTGAAAAGTAATGAGCCTTATTTTTTTATGCAGTTTTATTAAACCTTTTGTCTTATACAACTAATATTCTTCAAAATAGGACTCTTGACCGTTAATACACCGCTGGTAGCGGTCCTTTCACTGCAGGAAACATTTTTTAAACTCATCCGCCGGAATCGCGTTCAATTCGGCTGTCACAGTTTTTTGGATCGCTTCGATGGTGTCGAAACGCCTCCCCTTCAGCTTTCTTTTCAGGCGCGGGAACAAGAAGAAGTCCGGAGGAGACAGGTCTGGGCTGTAGGGAGGGTAGGGAAGCACCGGAACCCCCATCTTGGCCCCTGCATTGGTGCAGAGGAAGGCGGTGTGCGCCGGCGCATTGTCGTAATGAAGGGTCCAATTGTTGACGAGGTCGGGCCGAACCCAGGCGACGCGGTTTTTCAGCCGAAGGAGCACTTCTTTGTAAAATGCCGCGTTTACAGTGCTTCCTGGAGGTACAAACTCCTTGTGGACGATGCCTCGAGAGTCGAAAAAGATGATCAGCATGGTTTTGATTGGACTGTAAAATCCTAACACACACAAATCCTTTCACGCGCGGAGCGATGTTGACTGCACCGCTGTTGCCAGCGAACTGGGACCGGTTTCTAGTAGAAGGGGAAGGTCCAACGATCATTTCCCCCCAACAGCCGATTCGGTTGATCGCTTGCCAGATTCTCCGCGCGGGAAGGGTCATTACTTTTCAGTCAAACCCTGTAGAAAGTTGTATCTAAAATATTCGATTTCCTAAGCTGATACCAACAGTGAATGTATCAGTGTCTCTTTTAGTACTTAGTGACAGTTTTTAAGCCGAGTTTACCTAAATTACGGAGTACACATAAAATATGATTATAAGTAAATTAAGGGGTATTCCATTTTGAAAGAAGGAAAAATTATTCAACTTCACATTATCCAATTGAACTTTAAATACTGATATAGCCCCAAATTTCAGTGGGCCAAATAATGAATATCTTATTAATCATACTGACGATTTACCAAAATCTCGAAGTCGTGTAAATTGAAGAAATGTGCATCTCTAATATTTATCGACTTAGTGTATGTCGGGATTTAATCAGACTTACTTCCCTAAAATATTTAATCAGACTTACTTCCCATCAATATTAGTCATAACACACGTTTATTTAAAGTCAGTTGGTGCGTTACAAATATTTTTGTTATATATTTTCTACTTAATATTTATGTATGTATATATGTTTTCTTCCGAAAATACAACATTATTATTTTGTTTTCGTTTCATTCCATATTCTTGTTAACAATCACTTTTTCATCAGATTAAAAACATGCATCAATTGAAATTGGCTGTTTTTACCCGAAGCCATACGGTTTTTTACTACAGCAATTCCAAACCCCAATTCGAGCTGAATCTTCTGCTTATGATTATAACAATTTTTAATGTTGTAGTAAAAACTTTTAATGCTACACGTTAATAAAATTAAGAGCAACTTAAATATTGTTGCTGTTTTTGAGGCTGCTTGTGGGTTTTTGATTTTTTCTCCATTAAAAATAAACAACAGTTTACAGAGTCATAAGATGAACGTTTGCATATGTAAGATAAAATACTCACAATCTCATTTAAGGCCATTAATATTAGTTACAATTATGCGAAATTTACATGCATATACTCTATAAATATGCACATTCGGAAACATACAAAGATTTCTCTCACAAACCTACACAGCTAATATGGTTTCAGACGTTTCAGGAAGTAAATTTGATATCGCAATATCAAAATAAGCCAACATATACCTATAAGCTTTTCCAATAAATGAGATAAATTACACCTTAACATTTGTGTAATGCAACGATAACGATATCAGTGGTCTCTTACTCGATAGCATCACCCATCCTACGAAAGTTTCCTGACCAAGTCATGCGTTAGTTTGCCTTTAACTGCCTGAGTGCAGAACTCAGTCACACACTCATGCCAGTATATAATAAATAAGTCGAATACTCGTAAGTAAATCGTATTACTTTCTCAATGGTGGCAGTCGGCCATTTAATAGTGAAATGTGTGCATATATGATAAAACCCATGCGTGAACGTTTTTCTTTGGCTTATTACGTACAAAATGTGAAATTAAATAGTTTTTAATATTTAAGCAAACATTAGCATACGAATTTTAAATAGACTCAAAAATTATATATGCTAGGTTGTTCAATAAGTTTTGTAGTTCGATGAGAGAGAGTGTTGCTACTAGCCTAATTTTTTTTTGTCATGTCGATACATTCTTCATGTGAAGATATGCGAAGTTTCATTTCAATATGTCTTCTTTTTTTACAAGCCGTTTAGTATCGACGTGTCGCAATATTTTCTACAATGGAAAAAATCAAGTATCGTGCAGTGATTGCTTTTTATTTTCAGAAGGCTTAAAAGCAAAGTCAATTTATGAACGAATGTTGAAAGTGTGTCAGGAGTTTTCGCACTGAATTAGTACAGTAGAAAAATTGTTGCTGAATTTAAACGTGGTCGTACAAGCCTTGAAGTCGATTCAGGTCAAAGACGTCCAAAAACAGCAACACCGCCAGAAATCGTAGAAAAAGTACAAGATATCGTATGGGAAAACCATCCAGTGACTGAAATAAAATTTGGAGGAAACTCTAAGTTTCGGGTTTCAGAAAGCTGTGTGCACAATTGGCGCCATATTCGCTAACAATGGAACAAAAACAGATTCGAATGCGTCTTTCTCAGCAACAGTTGGAGCGTTTTCGAAAAAATAAAGTGGGTTTTGTGTGTTGATTCATCACTATGGATGAGACTTGGGTCTATCTCTATGACCCTAAACCAAAATAAGAGGCTAAAAAGTGGTGTGAACCAGCTTCTTTGGGCAAGAAGGTTTTAGCATCAGTTTTTTTTTTGGTTGTGGATTACTTGCAAACTGGTAAGACCATAAATTCTGAATTACATTTAGTTGTTACGTTTCGCTGCAGCTGCAGTAAAAACTTCATGAAAAAATAGCCAGTTTGCAAAATAAATAAATTATTTGTCATGAAATATTTCAAACTATAGGATAGTCTTTTTCATATCGAACTTCAAAACTTATTGAACAACCTAGTATATATTTACCAACCACGAAAATCTTAAAAGTCTTTTGGTGGGAGCCTTGGACTATAATATATTTTACTTATATAATGCCGGTTGAAAAATTGCAACTTTCTTTGGTGGTGATATTTGTATATACTTACTATATACACGAGGGCGGATCAATAAGTCCGTGACTTTTTGTATTTCTGACCTCTTTACTGAAAAAGAAATACTGCTCCTGTCAACAGGCATCTGTCAGTTGACTCCTGTCAAAATTTGAACATGCTGCGCCAGTTAGTTTGTGTTTTACAGCTACATTTATCAGACTACCCAGTAATTTGAGGAGCAAACCCACTGTTTCGACTGTTGTTTGGTCTCTGGTGTGTGGTGATGGATCCATGTTTCGTCCACGGTTACAAAATGGAGCAAAAACTCCTCCATATTGCGATTAAACAACGCCAAACCTTCCTGTGATTGCGTTTGTGGTCGACTGTGAATTACTGGGTAGTCTGATAAAGGTAGCTATAAAACACAAACTAACTGACGCAGCACGTTCAAATTTTGACAGAAATCAACTGGCAGATGCCTGTTGACAGGAGCAGTATTTCTTTTTCAGTAAAGAGGTCAGAAATACAAAAAGTCACGGACTTATTGACCCGCCCTCGTAGTCTCACAGGGAAAGTTGTCCTAGATGCTTAAGAACAATGTTATTAACTGTTTTTGATTTTCAAGACTATTTTAAAATATTAACAGTTTTTTTCCAGTACGTTCTTTTTTTAATTGTTAGTTCAAAAGTCCAATTTTCTTCTGTTTTTAGTCAAATAGTATGCCAATTAAGAGCGGCCGTTGTAGCCGAATGGTTGGTGCGGGGCTATTGTTCGGAGGTATCCAGGTTCGAAACCCCGGACATGAAACACCAAATGATAAACGCTGGATCTGGATATAAATATTTTACATCATTAAAAAAAATTGTCTGAAAGCGGTCACTCTTCGGTAGTCAATGGCAAATCTCCGAGGGCATTTCCGTCATAAAAAAATACCTCATGAGGAACCACTTGCCGATCGGAGTCGGCTTAAAACTGTAGGTCCTTCTGTGGGAAAATATAAAGACACACACCACATGTAGCTGGAGGAGCTCGGGCAAGCACCCAATAAAGGGTGTAAACGCCAATTATGGTAATAAAAATCATCGTTCAAATTCGTACCAAAGCCTGTCGGTTAGAAATAGTTAATTGATAAAGTTTTGAACTTTCGATTTTTCATTAACTGCTTCCTACTTCACATTATTAAAAATTCAATTTTATATGGAAGCTGTTCTGCCTTTTTAGCTATCCAAATAATACGATAATAATATTCTAAAATGAATGTAAATGAATAGATTCAGTTTTAGTCCAACATAACGTACCTGTTGTAAGTAATCAAAACAGGTCGGGGGTATTTTTTTTGTTGTTGGGGGGATCTGTATGTGCGTTCCGCTCTGTGTTTTAATCGCTCTTTCTTCCTTTAGTCTGCTTATGCGATGCGTCCGTGGTAGACGAAATTTTGAAAAATACGATACAAAATCCCTATGAAGCAGACCCAACCACATCTACGAATGCTGTTGCAGAACAGCTGGGCTTGTAGCAGTGGAAGGTGTGGTTTGTTATGCATAATACTGGACTGTACCCATATCACTAATTTTATACACCGGTGCAGGTGAAAGAAGAAGGGGACCTACTGGAACCCCGTGTAATATACAGCCCTCGAGAAAAAGCAACTCAACATTTTTACCAGTTTTGACTATATTTTTATGGAAGAACAGATCATTGTTTAAGAAAACACATATACGAGGTTTGTTAAAAAAATAAAGTCAATTTCAAATTTCGCGAGCTACGTGATGTGACTTTCGATTTTTTATGTTGCTACGCTCGAATCAAAGATATGTCCACGGTTTTAAAAATATAGCAGGACTCTAAAAAAATATTCCTGGACTCTTCCTTTGGGACGATTGGGGTTTGGTTGCGATGTCATAAGCAAATCTGGATCATCGTTGACGTCATTCAATAATTCCACGATTCTCATGCGAAGTTGTTTTTGGTCAAAATTCAGCAATTCTGGAGCGAACTTCGCTGCCACACGCTTTATGCCCAAAATTTCCGAAAAGATTGCATGGTATGAGCCAACCGATATGCCGATATGGCGACATCCTCAGCAACTTCTCCAAATGTGATTCGACGATATCGTAAATTAAAATTTCAACCTTTATACAAAAGTTGGCCAAACTCCAAAAAACTTTCATAAAAATTCCATGGTTTTAATTAGAGTTTATAGAAAAATTTGGGATGCAATTTTATAGCTTATTAGTATTACTTTGTAATAGAGTTAGGTGGCGCAAAATTAATCATCCATTTCTGTTTTTATATCACTTTTATACTAAACAAGAAAAACAGATTTTGACTGCGCACTCCATTGCTTGTCTGTTTGCTTACTGAAGCTGTGTAGCTCACGAGTGTCAAATATGATTGACGTACCACGCAAACATTTTAAATTTTCCGATGGGGTGATTAATTTTGCGCCACCTTGTATAATGTGTGAGCATAAAATCCATTGGCAGTAACATAAAGCTTTCCAAAATTAGTGTTAAAACATTTATTTTATTTAGTAGCCATTCATCTACGCATCCCAGCAGTGCATTACGGGTAACACTGATGGGTATTCTGTCTCCAGAGTCAACGTAACGCACATTTCCCGACATGTTTTTAATGGAGCTCTGCGTTTTACTAAACAGTAAAATATCCATTTGACGAAGAGACAACGACAACATTTTATGCATATGTTGACATGTGTGTCCATGTAAATAAGTTTATGTTTGTATGTACGGTTGGTAGCCCGACAGAACTTTTCTTTCAAACATTTTTACAGCTTGTCAAAAACCTATTTAACGCATTTGATGAAAATGATTTTTATGGCGGCACTTTTTGGCTTTACGACTATACAGAAAGGCAAAAAATAAATAAATATCGAAAAGTAAAACAGGAAACGTAGGAAAAAGCGTAATAGTCGCCGTGATAAAGAAAAATGCACTCTTAGCAAATTCTTGATACGGTCGTAAAAAAGCGAGTGAAATTCAGGTGACAAAAGAAACATTTTGGGGCACAAACAAAATGTGAAGCTGGTTTTATGTTGTATGGGAGTTTTTGCGGTTTTTTCAGCGAATTATATACAAAAACAATAAATGCTTTAACGTGAGTGGGTTTGGAATGGCACAAAAGGGGCCGATATTGAGAGAAAACGAGCACGTGACCCAGTACATGCGTTAAGTTTAGCGGAAAAGAAATGAATTAAATTATAATATAAAATGTTGCTCTGCGATTAAGGCTGACAACCAACTCTAAATAATATTTTTCAGATTATCAGAACCATATCCATTTTAACATTTGTCGTGCATTTTCCCATTGTCAAATTATTTGACATCTTGGCACAACTGTCAAACTACTTGTTACCTTAAATTTGCTTGAAACCAGCAGCCAACAGGAGTAGTGACACACACAAATGAATTGGGTTGTGCTGGGCAGAGACGATGGTGCCTAGCGTGTCACGGCAAATTGCTATGGTGAAAGGATTTACAAATGATCCCTGCAGGAAAGTCGGAGCACTTCAATCAAGAATTTGCCTAACCTTCTAATGGAAAAAACTAAGTATATATACACAATTATTTATAAAACCGTATTTTTATTTTTCTAGACAATTAATAGTTATTAACTTTTCAACAACTACAGCTACCAACTATTCCCTATGGAAAGCAACTAAAAAACTCACTAAAACAACTATACACAAGCCTCCAATAAAAACAAATTCCAACACAGGGGCATGAACAAGCAAAGAGAAGGCTGAAACAATAGCTGACCACTTTAAAACAATATTTACAAATAGCATGGATAATAAAAACATTGAGCTGCCAAACACAATTGAAAATGCAGGCCACGCAATACAAAACACGACAAAAGAAGAAATCAAATATGATACTATATAAAGAAACTTAAAGACAAAAAGACACCGGGATATGACCAAACAAATGGAAAAATACTAAAGGAGCTACCCGATGCGATAATAAACTACATACGAGACCTCTTCAACGGAATAATTAGGCTGCGATACTTTTCAAAAGCATGGAAAGTTGTTATAGCGATCCCCAAGCCAAATAAGAACGCCACTGTTGCTAGCTCGTACAGACCAATTAGCTTGCTGCCCATCCTCTCCCCATTGTTTGAGAAAATACTGCTTGCCAGAATTTACCCGATTCTAAAACAAAATGACGCTATCCCCTCACACCAGTTCGGTTTCCAAAAACAACATTCAACTGTGCAACAGATTCACAGAGTCGTAAAGAAAATTGAAGACTTCGATAAGAAGAAATATTGCATTGCCGTGTATTTAGACATCGCGAAAACTTTTGCCAGAGTATGGCACAAAGGTTTTTTATATTAGCTTGAAAACATTTTATCACTTAACATATTTAATATCCTTAAAAGCTACATAACTGATATGACACTTCTTCATAAAAAACGATGATGAGTGCTCGGATATCTTGACGGTGACAGCTGGATCATCAATCATCAATCAAGGAAGCGTACTGGGCCCCATACTATAGTTAGTATACACAGCAGATATACCAACGCCAACTTCTCGAGGATTAATGATAACTATATTTGCAGACGACATAGTTGGGGGCATTGAGGTCAAACAAGACAAAACACAACAATTAATATACGCGAAGAGAAAATCTGCAAGACATCCAATCCAAATTAACGGAGAAGACATAAAAATACTCTCAAATGCAAAATATTTAGGCATAACGATTGCCTTAAAACTCACATGGAAAAAACACATACTGAACAAGAGAAACGGGACAAGAAACAAATTCCGACAACTCTCTCGCTACTAGGAAAACAATCAACCCTTAGCTTATTTAATAAACAAATGATATACAAGTCAATAATCAGACCGACATGGACCTACGGACTAGAAATTTGGGGGACTGCTAGTAAATCAAACCTACAAATCATACAACGAAGTCAATCTAAGATGCTAAGGACAATCACAAACGCAAATTGGTACATAAGAAATGACGATATTCACCGCGACCTCGGCATAGACACTGTCACTGAAACAGTAAAAAGAAGCAGCAGTAAGCACATCCTGCGACTATTAGAGCACAAAAACTAGGAAATGAGACTGATACCGGAAATGGAACTTCAACCAAGAAGACTAAAGCGCAAAACACCCACAGATCTTGCTCGTACTGTAATATAAATAAAATTATAGAAAACTATGTTGTGCTAGTAAAATTGTAACTAAATGCTACCAAAGACAATAATGTTCTCTTCCAAAGGGAAGGAACCTTTTAATCCCAAGCCCTAACACGCATTTCTTATTATTAAAATTAACAGATTGTAATTTATAATGAGAAAAAAAACTTTGGCCTAAGTTTTTAAATCGAAGTAAAAGCGCTTTTTTAATGATAAACAAACCGCTTGCGGTCCAGACTCTAAAATACAAAAGTATATATTTTGTATTATATTGAGTGTTTTTTGAGAAACAAAATTACAATCATTATCCCCACTTCATTATTATGGACTGATGGATGGATTATGGTATGTAGCACTCCGGGCCCCACTTCCTTAAAAAATTTAAGTATCTTTCCAATTTAATTGAGTTTTATTTCCTTCTCTTCGCCAAATTGTTTGCCCTGTTTATGGATTAGCGCTGGACCACGTCGGCACAGCGGCTTTCGACTTATAAATATGGGGGCCGATTCTTTGCTTACTAATTTATCTTTCATTTCGTTCCTAGTAATTCCTATGCACGCTGGAATCTATAGGATACGTATCTGATTGTTATGTCCTAAGACAGTCAACTTACCAAGATATGTCCTCACCAGTTTTGATGTAACCTGGAAAGATCTAAGAGGTCCCGGTGGTCTAGAATTTTTAAAAATCAGTTTTTTTTTATTTCGAAAGTATAGGCTTTTGAGAATATACTGTCAAATTTCTGGAAGGATATTCCCAGTATTTTCGATTCTACAGCCGTTTCAGCAGATAGAGTTATATTCGTCACGCTGCCACTCTGAAAACTTTAAACTCAATTATCTACTACTTTTTTCGGCCTGGTGTTGTCAAAACAAAAAAAACTACTCAACCGAATCGTCAGACATTTTAATATGTTGTTCACAACATTGTAACGTAACTGTGAATGGTGAGCGCTACCGTGAAATGATATCCAACTTTTTTTTGCCCAAAATGCAAGAGCTTGACTTGCATGACATGTGGTTTCAGTAAGACGGTGCCACATGCCACACAACACGCGTAACAATGGACTTGTTGAGAGGCTAGTCCGGTGAACATTTTATTTCACGTTCGGGACCTGTCAATTGGCCACCCAGATCGTTCGATATAACCCCTTTAGATTATTTTTTGTGGGGCTATGCTAAAGCTCATGTCTATTCAGACAAGCATTTTATTTTCATTTTTGTATGTAAAAGAAGTAAAATAAAAAGCCTAGAAAATGCAAATATCGTTTTAATTTTTTTATTGTAAAACAAAATTCCTGAAAATACCCAAAATTTTCGAACTCTAGACCACCGGGACCGCTTAAGCGCCTTGATTTCTGCATGGCTATCTGTTGTTATAGCTGCCTTCAATGTTGAAGTGAGTGCACCTTTCTATTGCGTAGGTTTCCGTTTGAAATATATTTGTATCCTTGCCTAGAGCTTTTAAGTATCTTTTCTCCGATTGGAAGACATCTTCCTCGCCACCGGCAGTGAGGAATCCGTCTGTGCACCATGGTATCATTTATCCTTTTGTTTTCAGATAACACTCCCCAAGTCTTTTTGTCAGTTTTAAAGCCTTTGACCAAACTGGGATTGGATATGAATAAGAAGAGGTGTGAGTTCTCGACCTGGGCTCCCATTAATTCCATGGGATAAGTACGCATTATACTCCCATATATGTAGGTACGTGCATAACTCTTTAAAAGTAGTGACTTTAGCATAGTTTGCATAAATTTCTTGCGTTGTTTAATGATGAAGCTGATGAACCGAGCGTCTACAGGGCAATGGCTATACGCTCCTGGAGGCTTACAGCTGAGCGATAGTTTGTGCAATTCATGAGTTCCAAATCCTGAAATTTTGTAGAAAGAAATCGTCTTCATTCTTCTGGCATTCCTGTTCGCAGAACTGACTTGTATACTTACATTTTTTTAATATTATTCTGTGCACTTTTTTATAAAAAAACAATTATTTTGTACTTACTGGTAGCAATATAGCTTTTTAAATATAACCGATATCCAATTAAATTCAATAAATACATATCAAACTCATATTTATCTATTTATTTTGTTCCATTTTCATACAATTGTGTTTTCTTTTTCTATTTATTTTATATTTGGCACCTTAAATAATTTACTAAAAAGTATGTAACCTTAAAGCAATACTTTTTTTTTAATTTTATACCTTTATTGCAAACACTAATAATACACATAATTATTATAACATTTATCGACATGTGTAACTCTATCTGTGTCACTGGCTCAAATTTTTCTTGCAGGGAATGCGTAATTTCATGCATTTGCAATTTTATATAAACTTGGTTGTGTCTCTGTGTGTGTGTTGAACTAAGCGGTGCATATAAGCATACCAAACTTGTCTCATTGATAATATGGAAAGTGCATGTGCGGCTTTTTGTTACCTTGCCAAATTCATTTGACCAGAAACTTAAGTTTCATTTTGGAACACATCCAATGGGGAAAAGCCTTCTTGCACATACCGACGCAACATACATTTTACAACATAGCGTGTGTAACGCATCAATGGTTATGCTGTCTACCAGATTTTTTCCAACCCTTTGCTTTTGGGGCCTCTGCGCTTGCTTTGTCTTTTCATGGAATTTGTGAGACAAAAAGCTTTTTGCCATAAATGCACACGTTTGGCAGATCAATGTCACACGAAAATGCTTACTAAAAATGTATAAAGTAGTACTTTACTAGTATTGAAATTGGCTTTCTCTCTTTAAACTTGCTTCAAACCGTAAATTTCTACTAGAAATCGGTTATTTGTGGTTGTGGAAAAATTTTGGAAATTTCGGCAAAGCTGTATGTACTGTATTTTGTTTATGACTGCAATTATGAATTCGATTTATATACAATAAATTGAATAGCTTTGAGCATTGAAATCTAAATTAGTTTTGCATAACTTTGCTAAATACTGATGGATCGTTTCCCTGCAGGTGGAGTTGAATTGATGTAGCATATAACGAATTTGAGAACTGATTTTTAATATTTCGCAGCTTTGTTAGCTACACTCATATTTGTTTTTACCTCCTTTATTTGGTTATTACCTCGAAGAAAACAGTGAGCAAAACCTTGACACTTGATCGAACTTGCCGTGAGTCTTGGACTCTTCCAATGGGACGATTCGGCTTTGATTTCGATATAATAACCTTACGAGTATACCCATGATACATCACCAGTTATGACCCCTTTAAGCAAATCTCGAACATCGTTGACGACATTCAAAAATTCCTGAACGATGCTCATGCGACGATGTTTTTGATCAAAATTCTGCAATTTTAGAACGAACTTCGCTATCACACGCTTCATGCCCAAAATTTCTGAAAAGATTGCACGGCATGAACCAACAGATATGCCGATATGGCGACATCCTCAGCAACTTCTCTAATTGTGATTCGACGTTTCTCCATAACAATTTTCTTCACTTTCTGAACATTTTCATCGGGGCGCTGGGGCGTTCAGAGCGAGCGTCGTCATTCACATCTTTCCGCGACTCTGTGAAAAGCTTATACTAAATACTTGTAAGCAAGTTTTTGACTCAGAGTACTCTCACCGTATGTCCCTGACAACATTTCATGTGTTTTTGAGCACTTAATTTCATTTTTTATATAAAATTTGATGCAATTTCTTTGATCCTTTTTTTCCATAGGCGAAAATCGCCGAACACGCGAAACACTTGTCTTACTTATGCCTCTCACAAACAAACTGAACCTGCTATATTTCTAAAACCATGAACATATCTTCGAGATGAGTGTACCAACAAAAAAATAATAATAATAATCGAAAGTCGAATGTACGTAGCCCGAAAAGTTTGAAAATTCACGTTATATTTTGAACACCCCTCAGATGTTGGAGCAAGCATGGGAACAGCGAGTTAGAGCTAAGGAAAATCGCATTGCAATGATTGCGTTTCACATTTCGAGAATGTTTGCGTGCACGATCAATAAATTTTCCCAAACGTCTGAAGTGACAGACAGATAAAGAAGTGAAGTCGTCCTCGCGTGATTCGAATCAGTGCAGCCATAAAAGCTGTTCGAGAAAGAGTTCGCAGAAATCCCCTTAGAAAGCAGAAAATCATGTCCAGGGAAATAAATGTATCAATTAAATCAATGTCAAGACTAATTAGAGAGGATATCTACATAAAACCTTTCCCTTCCCTCAACTAGTCATATTTTGACAACTCGTTTAAAGAAAATTAGACTCGACAAATGCAAGCAGCTTCTTCGGTGGCACGCGGCCATGAAAATATTCTTTTTACAGATGAGAAAATTTTCATTGTTTAAGAAGTTTTTAATAGCAAAACGACAAAATCTGTCACATAAAATCTGTCATGAGACACAAAAAAAGGATTCAACGTGGTCATCATCCAGCCTCCGTTATGGTTTGGTTTGAAATGTCTTTTAAAGGTATTACATCTCTTCCTTTTTGTGAAAAAGGGGTGAAGAATGGCGCAAAAGTGTATCAGGAGGATGTCGTAGAAGGTGTGGTGAAGCAGATTCCGCTTTCATTAAGATTCCGCTACAGGTCATAAGGCAAAAACCACCCAGCAGTGGCTAAAAAACAATATTCCTGGTTTATAACCGCAGAAGATTGGCTGTCTGGAAATTCAGATCTGAATCCATTAGACTGAGTTTGTGGCCAGAATTGGAGGTCATGGCTTCTCGAAGACCTCACAGAAAATTAGGAAATCTTAAACAAACTTTGGTTCGAGCAGCGTCGTCAATATCCATTGAAACCGTGCATGCTCTAATATTTACATGATTAAGTAAAACGATATACATATATAATTGGCGCGTGCACCCTTTTTGGGTGTTTGGCCGAGCTCCTCCTCCTATTTGTGGTGTGCGTCTTGATGTTGTTCCACAAATGGAGGGCCTACAGTTTTACGCCGACTCCGAACAGCAGATATTTTTTATGAGGAGTTTTCTCTATTATAACTTTATATCTATAACGGACTTATGGCAGGACTAAGTGCATTATTATATCAAATTTGTGGAAGGTATATAAATTTCTAGGCGGCCGCTGTAACCGAATGGATAAGCAACATTCGGGAGTGCGTTTCTTCGAATCTCCGTGCATGAACATCAAATACGATGGTAAATCTTGCGTTAGGGAATTTTCTTCATATTTCCGTTCAAATTAAAAATTCTCTTTTACAAACGATTTTTTATTAGGTAAACGAAAAAGGAAACAAGCAAAAATATAAATTATATTAAGTAGAAAATAAAACAAAATACAAATTTTGCGAAAAATCTATCTAGCGTATCAAAATTCTGGTGGCCTGATGGACGTAATTATCGATCACATTTTGCATTTTTTACAATTCGATGTGCCCAGCATTTTCGAGAAGGAGAGATGTCTTGAAAATGTCTATGAGCCACACCCACATATCACAAAAGGCGACGAAATGATGGAATGTGACGAAGATGAGGATTTTGATGACCCAGATAACCAATTGGGGGATTTTTGCGAGGAACTGAAGCAGATGGAGATTGAAGAGAATGAATGCTGTAGCAAATCAAAACAGTCACAAGTAAGGCGGAGTGAACGTGCGGCAGAAAGTGAGTGCCTGTTGGATGACGTGAAAGACGAGGCACCCTGTGAAGAAAATAACGCAGATCCGATGGCAGGTGGTGACAAATGCCCTTGTGAGGCAGTGTGCAAGCGGGTTGTGTCAAAAATAACTGATAAATGCTCGTCGTCGACATTGTTGGAACTGCATTGCATTGAGGAGCGGGCTGTCAAATTATGGGAGACACTACACTCGCATATGCGCAATAATAATTGCGGAAAGCTTCCTAACTGGTGGGATCTAAAAAGTTGGCAGAAACTGCCATTCTACTGGGCTGCAGTTTCCAATGAGATACTTTGCGATGATCCTTTCGAGAATTTCAAACAATTTTACATAGGCAACAAAAAGTCAAGCAAGCGCATCGCCAAGCATCAATTAGATCGGACGCTCGTAATGTGGCACCGATTAAGTGGCAAGCAGCGGTTACCCTTCGTCATGGAGGCTTTCATTAGCAAGGTAGGAGCGGGCAAGGTGAACATCGCCGACGAGCATGAAATTCATCGCATCATCCGTGACTTGCAAAACAAATGAATGTGGTTCGGGTGTGGTAGCTATCAAACGGAGCATCACACCCACCAGCGTCCACACTTTTGTACCATTTTGTGTGATTATAAGTATATGTATGTGTGTATCAGTGAAATATTTGAATTTAAATCGAGGGAATGCATGTAAGTGAAATAAATGTGTGCGTCTATGTGATGTTCAAAAATAATGGGGAAGAAAATTATTCTTCTAGAGTCGCCTTGATTGCTTTGTCAATAATGCACAACATTTGTGGCGTTGTTATTGTTGCTGTATTAAATACCGCGCCACAAGAGTAAATAAATAATATGCCAAATATCAAAGCAAGGCGAATTTATTATAGGTGACAGCAACCACATATGTATAAGTAAAATCCTACATGTATTTGTTGTTGCCTTTGACCCAAGCATCAAGTCAAAATCAGCTGTTAATTTGCCGTGTAAGTTGCTTGTGAAACGTACGTTGGAAATAGTCACAAAATAAAAAGTCGCCACATTTCCCACAGTTCATTGAAGATTTCGTATGTAGCTTATGTGCAAGGTGGATTTATTAAGTGTGAATTGTAAGTTCTTGTGGATATGAAAGAAATCATATGAGTTTGCGGTATTTTAATTATTAATACATACATATTTCAGAATTTGCCACGGGCATGCATAAGGTGAAATCGAATGTAGAGAGTGAAGTTTGGACACGGAAAAGTTTAAAATAGAGAAACATGACGCAAAAAAACTTCGAAACAAGGACAAAATTAAGGTCTCACTGCGTACAGAAAGTAATGTATGTAATATTGAGCTCAATTATATTTATATCACATTTTAAATATGCAATTTTTACATGTGTAATTCTATATCCTCATAGGATATTGATGGCTATCAGAAATCCACCTTGGCTGCTAATGAATTCATACTAAATACCGTTGAGCTGCGCATACCATATTGCATAAAAATGATTGACATCTAAAAATGAACACTTAAAAATTCTGGATATCAAATTTGTAACATGCTTGTGAATTCATTTTATATAATTCCACTTTATTGATTTTATAGCCTGCATTTAGAACATAAGTTTTTCAACATTGAAAAATTGATTAAAAATAAAGTATTTTATTTAATTAAATTTATATTAATTTCATTTCATCTATTTGGATATTTTATTTGCTGTGCGCTGTGTGCTATCGTGCTCTAAATTTGTGAGCTCCTATGATACAATATAAAAAACAAATTATTATTATATAATATAAATAATAGGCATATTCGAATTATTATTATGCATACCTGCTTATACTCGATATCTGAAACTGAGTATTCGCTTCTAGCTTCCAACAGTGCATGTGGTAATTCGGCAGTTTCAATTAAGGGATTATGTTTGACGAACAAATACAATTGCTCTGGACAATTCGCCAACTGTTGGTATGTATGTTTTTAATAAATTACGTCAAAGGTTTTTATAGCAAATTTCATACCTTGTAGTCATTATATAGCCATTGCGGTATAAAAGCGTTGAGACTTAGCATATATATTTGCTATATATTTACGTACGCTAGTAGAATTTTCTAACTCATAATCATAAATGAGTTTTTGTAACAGTGACCGGGCCATATTGGTTGCTTTATTGCGATGAGGCAAATCTAAATTATAGAAAAAATCATATAGCAAAGAAAATGTTTGCATAGAAACTACTTTTTCTCACCAGCCATCTCATTTTCTTGTGACCACGCTCATGCTTCATTGGCGCTTTCCTTTGTAATGCGGTGTACCCATAGGGGAAGAGGTGATAATCCGAAGCCAGAAAGCAGCTTCAATGCAGCAGAATATAAACCACAACCAGATTTGTCAATTATTGTCAATTCTTGTAGATCTTTGTACGTCTTTTCGATAAGCAGCGAGTCGAACCAGTGCTTTGTATGATTCACCACGGTCTAGCAATGATACAGCAACAATAAATTGTCCTAAAATTTTAAATTAATTAAATTAAAGGACAACCGCGAGTCAATAAATTGGCAAACGTGAAGAAATGTTCCATTTGCATCAATAGCTCACTAAACACAAATGTAAACATATAATATGTATGAATGCACATACCAATACAAACAAAGCATATCAATTTGACGTAAACCATATCTACGGCGAAAAATTCAGCTGGGTGAATGCTGTCATCTATAATAAATCCACCTTGCATCAAAGCAAACAGAATTCGTGCGCAAGTAGGCGAATCATCCAAATAATGAATATGCATATGTGTAAGTGTATGTGTATGGTATGCGTACAGGTTAATTATTTATCCACTTGAGCTTGTGAAATTCGGAAGGTAGAGAGCGAAAGCAGCATGGACCACTATTTAGTTTTTCGTTTCAAAATTAATTTGTGGCAATGAAAATGCTCGCTATTTTCCTCATGATCATATAAAACATTAATGCACTGTTAATAAGGACAAATTACGGACTTTCTGCGCAAAAAATTCAGAGCTATTTTACGATTGTATTTTGTTGTTGCTTATCTTGTTTTGTAGTTTCAGTAACAAGCTATTCCGGGTACAATGAGTTGCTAGCCCAAGGTCCCTATCCCACGTTAAATCTGTGTTTCATCGGAAAAACTTCAGGCCTTGACCAACAGATGCCCGCACGCAATCTTGCGAATTTGTTGGCCGGAAAATTGGATCACCAACGAAGAACTTATGAAGCGGAATAAGCAAACACCAATCAATATTGAAATTAGAGAAGGAACGTGGCATGGCTCCCTTCGGAAACCCGAATATTTAATTAGTAGAATTGTACAAGAGTGGAATCCACAAGACTCGCGCGGACGAGGAAGACTCAAAGTTTCTTCGCGCAGATCTATTCAATCTGAATTCGAAGCAGTTGTCAACGCTCCACCAAAACATGGAACTAGCTGAAGACTTAGCGATAAATCGGCAACAATGAAAATTTTTAATTGTAGCACTATTCGCACTTGAACCGGCGTAAAAGCAATAAATAATAATTCAAACAAATAATTATGTCGTACTTTTTTTAATGGAATCAGTCCAAGGTAAAGGCACTTGCACGTGGTCGGTTAAAGTTTTTCCAACACCATTGCGGTTACATTGGGCATTTTGCAGGATAGCTGCTTTTATCTATTTTTATATATGATTTTCAAGTTTACAATTTTGCGGCTTCTTGCTGTATTAAGATGACTCAAAGCTTTTGTATAGAATTATCATGACTTTAAATTGCCGCAAGGTAATCTTTCGCTTTTATACTGCGTTAAATAACTATAATACAAAGACTTACTGGAAAGTTTTGACAATATACTTCTTAAATCTAAGTATTTCATCAAAACATAGCTCATCCTCCTGTAAAAACCATGTAAATGCAAGATTTAGCTTTACGCAAATTAAAAAAAAGGAAGTCCAAAGATTTAAAAAAACTTTTTAATAAAAAAATGTCTAAAGAATTTTTAAAATTATTCTAAATATTTTTTAGCAAAATTTTGAGTGCGCAGTTCTATAATCCACTAAATTTAAGTAATAAAGTGTAAGTTTACAGTTGCCCAAATTTCACTTTCATTTGTGAAAAATTTTTTCTAGCGGTATTGTGTAGAACGAATATAGATATACATACTTATGTATGTATATATATGATTGGCGGGTACACCCTTTTTGGGTGTTTGGCCGAGCTCCTCCTCCTATTTGTGGCGTGCGTCTTGATATTTTCCACTAATGGAGGTTTTAAGCCTACTCCGAACGGAATATATTTTTTATGAGGAGCTTTTTGTTTTGTCAGAAATACACTCGGAGGCTTGCCATTGTCTGCTGAGGGGCGACCTCTAGTAGAACAAACTTTTTCTTAATTCTGGTGTTTGACGGAGATTCGAGCGTACGTTCTCTCTGAATTCCGAATGGTAGTCACGCACCAACCCATGCGGCTACGGCGGCCACCATATAACGAATACTCAACATTTTTTATTTTTTTGGAGCTACTGATCAATATCCTTTTCATGAAATTTTGCATAACCGAATTGCAAAGTGGATGAATTCCATCTTTGAGGTCTTTAATCGAGCCTGGGCTGTTGGCGTAGACCTTCTCTTTCACGTGGCCCCAAAGGAAAAAGTCACAAGGTGTTAAATCACAAGATCTCGGTGTCCAATTGTGATCATCTCTTCGAAAGATAACACGGTCCGGAAACTTTTCCCGTAAAAGATCAATGGTTTCGTTGCTTGTGTAGCACGTAGCGCCGTCTTGTTGAAAATAAACGTTGTCCAGATGAATACCATCCAATTCCGGCCATAAAAAATCGTTAATCATCTCTCGATAGCGATAGATAACATCTGTTATTGGAAACCCCTTTATAAAAATATATTTCCGTTCAATGCCGCGTCAATTTATGAAGTTAGATTTAGGTTCTTTAATTTAATAAATTTTGAAGGCAAAAATTAATGCAATCCTTTTTCAAAAACATATTCACGCCGGCCAATAAGCCACATTGTAATGTATTTGAACAAAGCTTTCTCATAGTCAAGTGCTCATGCTATACAAAGCCAACAGGACCTTGTGATATCTTTACGACTTCAGCTAGCTCACGCTACTTCACTTTTCGATCATTCAAAACGATTTTATGTTGTTTAATTTTTTTGATGTTTTCTGGCGATGTCTCTTCGACAACGTTTGAAGTCAGCAAACCATCCTTTTATAGTTTTTCTTGATGCAGCGGAGCCCCATAACACTTTTCAAGCCATTGCTTCGCTTGAACGGTATTTTTTCTCATCAAGAAGCAGTGCGAAATCAAGCCCCGAAGTTCTTGTTGATCCATTCTTTTGAAAATAACAAAAGAAGCGCAACACTTGTTACAATAACTAGCAAACTCAGGAATAGAATATCATGAAATTTTAACAGCTGTCATTTTAAGGTTAGTAATAACTAAAAAAGATGTAAATGCAATAAAACTAGTGCCATCTATGAGTCAGGCCCGGGACTTTTCAGCCTATATGCTCCTCCTATTTTAGACCCTAAATATTACTAAGATCGGATTAAAATCACTCTCCCTTTTTATATGTTAACAGACTAAATATCAGTCATCCTTAAGGTCGTTGTTATTCTTAAGACAGTATCCTCGTTTATTGCTATTAACTCTGCTTGAAAGTCGTATGTATGTAAATATGTGCGTATGTGCGTATGTACTTTGAACTAAATTGAGTCAACCAGTGGATAT
Source organism: Anastrepha obliqua (assembly GCF_027943255.1). NCBI lineage: Eukaryota > Metazoa > Arthropoda > Insecta > Diptera > Tephritidae > Anastrepha > Anastrepha obliqua. The sequence continues at coordinate 83,917,636 of NC_072892.1, forward strand.
GAAATAATTATATTCGCTTTTACTATTTTTTTCGTCAGAGATCGATCTATCACCCTACCACCCTCTCTTCAGAATGCACTTATTACGAAAAAAAAGCAATAACAGCGAGTATGTTAACAAAGGTGTTTTCTCTGTCTGTCCATCCGCTCGGCTCACACTTGAAGCTTTTAGTTGCTGTTTTGTTTTTGCGATTTCGCTCAATTTACGCTGCTTGTTGTTCTTTTAGTTAAGTTTACGAGAAGCAGATGTTGTTCAAATGTTTTTACACCACTGTTGTTTGCATTGCTCTTATTGTTGTTGTGAGCATTTGTGTAGCTTTTGTTTTAGTGCGTTGATTTTTTTGTATGAATTTTCATTAATTGCCTTTGAAAATTGGCATTTTTATTTCCGTGCGTCCAATATATAAATCTCTCACTACTCCCCTTAAATTTGCCCCGTTGCTCCTGCTCTTACATCTACGTTTCGGCAGTCTGAAGTGTGCTATGGTAATTGGGAGCCACACATTAGCAATGAATGCGGTTGCGGCGGCTGCGGCGATGGATCGCTTGAATTGACAGCCTCTTTACTAGTGATTTCAGCTGTGCGAAGACACATCTTTTTGTGATCTATAACAAACTTTTCTCTCCTTTCTTCTGTCTGCTCGAAGCTGGTGCGATGTTAATATTTAATTATAAACTCGACGAGAAATTTTTGCGTACTTGAACTACATTTTCATTCGCATGCAGGCCAATTTCATATGAACACCATGACATATATGTATATGTACTTATAAGTATAACCAATATATTAAGTATGTACATTTGTGCATGCATAAAAACAATATTGAACATAATGAAAATGTGCAAATGGATATGTGGGGAAATGGTCCAAGTGTGGTGTCAGAAAATAGAATAACTCAATTAAGTTGAAAATAGAGTGGGATAAAAAAATTGAAATATTTGCCCGCGATTCGTCGATAGCTGGTGTAAAAAATGCTGAAGGTCATTTCCAAGAATTGGGTTAGTAAGAAAATCATAGGATTTTGAGAGCTTTCGAACACTACTTTTTAAATAATGGATTTATTATATACTCCTGTGTATATTTTGGTATTAGTAAAGAACTGCAGTTTTATGTGAAGGTTTTTTTCAAGAAACTAAAAATGCTTATAGAACATGTAGTGAAGTGTGTAGGAGCAGCAGTTGTGATTTTCTATACACACATTAATAACAGCGCGAAATATCGCAAAGATTTTTTTACTTATTTTATTATTTTATAAAAATTTAGTTCATGCCAATGATATGAATGCAGGGCAAGGTCAAGTTAATTCGGTGAAAAAATATGTTTTTAAGATTTTCGTTCCTATTGCATATCGTATAAGTTTCGTTCAGTAAATGTTTACTTAAGAATGCGAACTTTGAGATATAAATAATTTCATATTAGCACTAAACTAGATAACAGATAAATTAATTCAGAAGTAATTGTTCCGTTTCTTTAAATGTTAACTTAATTGATTTCTTTGTCGCAACACAATTATTTCAAATAAAAAAATGCGATTTTTAAAGAGATTTTTCGGTTTTTTAATTTTTCGTAGCACTTGAAAGTCAAATAACTACTTTCACAAGTTTCAGAAAAATGTTTTAAAGTCGCATAAAAATACCGCCTCAAAACGCTTCGTGTACTTCTCACTCATCTCTGCTTGGTTGCGTTTACGGGAAAGTTTCAAACGATGCTAACCTGAGTTAGCACTGGCGTCGTAGCCCTTGAGCGGGACTATTATGCAGCAAAAAGCAGAACGAAATATATCTTGAAATTACAAGAAAAAAACCGGTTCTTTTCTTCTGACGCGGACTGTATGTATATGAGTTCTGTTGTAAGCAAACCGCTGTTATATCCCTTATTAACATTACATCCTCATCTGTTGGCAAATCAACTGATTCTTTCAAATTCGCTGAGAGCTGAGTAGCGGTTTGATATTGTCGACATCTTTGCATTCTGTGCATCATGACAAATAGGTCCATCTCGTAACGCTATTTCGCTTTCAGTGAATTTGGCAAAATCGCTGTATATGTAATATTACACTTGTGTAATTTATTCTTGCATGGTTTGCGTAATTTTTTCTTCTTGAATTTTTCACATTTTTCTCACATAACTGCACCAGTGTAGTATCACGCCTCTCTGATGGGCGCAATCTTGCACTCTATCATTCTTGAATAAAAGGGGTATATGAGGGGGATACTGAATAACTTGTCATAGAATGAAATGCATTAATTGTAAGTTAATTAAAACGTGGTGACATTTTATATTAAATATTTTACAATTTAAAATTCAATCTTGTCCTTTCCTACCCTGACCAAATGCCAAACTTTTAAAGAGTTATTACTACGGAATCTATTTGAGGTGCCTTTGGGCTCAGGTGTCAAAATAATTATCTCTAAGGCGAATTAGGTTATAAATAAGAAAGAAACGTAAACAAAGTATTTTGGGTGTCGCGTTAAATTGTTCGAAGTAAATTTCTGATATTAATAGTAAAATTATTAGTTCCTCGGATTACTGTATACCCCTGAGCAAGAAGTTGAAGCATTTATAATAACAAAGTGTACAATACTGTTAATAAACGCAAATGGAGAACAGGTTAAACGAAATTTGCGCAGACACTCACATCTTGGAAATACAATTTACGGGAAGCACAGTGTGGTCTAGTACTTTCAGTTTGGATACATCATTTGTGACCCACATCATTGTGACTTTCCCTCCAAGCAAATTGGAAGATGCCAGAAAATAACAAACTTTTCTGGCGAGTTATTGTTTGCATTGTGGTGATGTGTGTTTAAGTGCAATTATGAAAGGGAATACTCACCTCTACTTTCATTAAATAATATGAGAGTTTCATAAAAGTAATTTAACCAAATGGCATCTCCAAATTGGAAAGTTGGCGAAAAGCTAGTAGACAAAAGGATACTCTGAAAATGTTCGACCTTTTGGGAAGGTTTGAGATAAACCGATTTCTGTTATAGAATATACATAAATCGCAAGTCAAATCCACTATTATTTTACTTGTGAACCAATTGGCATTAGAAGTGACCTTAGTCAATGGGAGAACTGAAAAATTTATAAAGAATTTAAACATTGTTTTGTGAAATTTGTAAGGATACTCAGAGGATCGATCAATCGATCACTAGATTATCAAATAAAATCATAAATTGATGGCAACACACTTGCTTTACTCTATTTCCAACACTTAAGTGCTCTACTTTACATGCACACTTTCACTTTAAGACTGCATCGCTCTATTACTTTTAGTTTATTCGCTTACAAGTTCAATTTCCACCCGCATGGGGTGGCGTGCACCTCGGCTTTTATATGTACATGCGTTTAATAGCTATCGTAATTTCTATATCTGGTAGCTCGTATCTTCTGGCGAGTTCTGTTGTAGCAGCAGCTTACTAGTCACCTGTCGTCTTCGTCTAACTCATACCCAGAAAGTGTGCACTGCCTCGCTATCAGTTGTCGTCTTCAAGGCTAATTAATGTTTTTTTTTGGCTTCTCCTTCGCTATTGTTGCCATTCGTTTCGCGAAACTTCGCGATTGCAATAATATTATTGGCAGTCACAATGGAGAAAATAATGATAAGCCGCCTATCGTCGTCCCGTAACTTTGCTCTCACCGAATTTGACAATATCTTTTAAGCTTCGTGTCGTCACACTAGCCATTTTATGATCAGTATGACTAGATTACCATTTTCGTAACTCGATTTAGCGTTTTTTTGTCCTTTAGCCTTAGAGTTTTAGCTCCTTCTTTCTATATTTTCTAGCCTCTTCTATTTAAAATGTGATGGTTATAATTGTGTGAAATATACGTGTTCACGTGTTGCGTTGCTTAATGAACATCGAACTCGAAAAAAAAGTATTGTCATGTATGGTATTGTCTCTACTACCCCTTCCCTTCGCCATCGTCCTGGATGATGTTATGAGCCACTTAACCCTGGACATTTTTAATCTGTATAAAATAAATAGGTTAATTTTGAGACATTTTTTATAACCTATTATATTTTGTTATCTTTTTTAATCTTAAGCCGTTTGTTCAAGTTCTTAACTCTCAAATGGATTTTGCACTTGAATGCTACTTTTATGCTTCTTTCAAGCAACCGCAGCTTAAGATTTCTACAATGCATGATTTCTAGCGCATTAAAATTGTGGAACACGGTCTTTTTTTTAAATCTGCTTGAGAAGAGCGCTGATGGTTGATAATGTACCTAAAAATATACTCCAGCGCATCTTCCTAAAGAACTCCACAATCATCTGGAATTGATGTGACAAGTACTTCAATAGCTGGATCCATTTCTATATAAGGTTTCCCATCTGTAGCAAGTTCATCTGAGTAATTTATTTGGGTGTTGAGAATATCTATCGAGTCCGGCAGCTGTGGGGTGTTCGTGGGAGTCAACGATTCAGTTCCGTCGCCTGTAACATTTCCAGTTCTTTTCAAAAGCTCTATTACGGGCTGTGTAACAGTTATTGAAGAAATTATATTTAAAATTCTTAGTGGTTTTTCTTTTTCGTTTGTTCGGATTTAATTAAACTTTACAATTATCTTGAATATAATAACAACGAAATATGTAACCATAGCACACATTTTTGGAGGATTGCCCATTGCAAATTAATCAGCTGTTCTACTGATATCACGCTGTATAGATTCGCCTTGAGTGATAAAAGTCTGGTAACTTAAGTTGCAGATTGGTTTTTGATGGCATCTTTTAAACTAGAATGGCAATGTAATCGGTTAGTCTTCTCCGCTTAGCAAAGGCCTCTTCTTCTTCACCCTCCATCTAATGAATCGCGATTAATTTCACAATAATTTCGTCCCGTTTCTGTTGTGAACTCATCTGCATAAATTTTAGTATACGTGACATATTTGATTTGAAGTGATTGCTGTATAGTTGTTCCTGATTAAGAGTTCGCAAGTCCTCAAAATTGATCTCATATATGTGTATTTTCTTCATATCTCTGAGATCAGAGCATCAGTGACACAGTGGCGATTGATAATATGTAAACGCCGACCGAAATATTTTCCACTAACTTTCATCTCCGCATGATGCTTGAATAGCACGTAACCAAGCCGAATTGAATGAAATATCAAAAATTGTTTTTGCAATTGAATTGAAATTTATGGTGAATCTTAAGGCGCATTTATTCAAGGCGAGGACTTTTGAGCAGCTGATTTTGTGTATTCGTTTGTAAAATGGCCTAATTTTTGTTGCTATTTTGTTCATTTGTTTATAATCTCATGGAAATGCTTACATTAAGAATCAGTTTGGAAAAATTAAAAAGCGTGTGAATGTTCTCGTTGTTATCTACTTTAATAGATTCGCCTTATTACGCTGAAAAGAAAATACTCAGTTCTAATTTTTTTACAGCTTGTAAACAGCAAAATGGGCTTGGAGGCTGAGAAGTCAGACGGTTTTTGGGAACAAAAATCCCCTAAGCGTCAAAAAAGAACAAAAATGCGACCAAGGGCCCTTTACTGTTATCATTGACTCTAAGGCTGACAGGCAAAGATCAATCTGACAGCAGTCAAACCTTCTAACAATATTAAAGATTGTCGAATTAAAGAAAGTAAGCAAAGTAAGCTACGAAAAGATCAAAGTATATTAGTATGCAAGCAAGCGGAGCTGGCCGACGAGATCTACAGAAACAAAAACCTGGTGGAAAAAACTACGATCCTAAAATTACAGCCCGGCATAGCCAAAATAGGCATCATATTTGACATCCTAACAGAAATCTATGGAAGAGTTGAAAGCAGATATTAAATCATCCATACCCTACCAAAAGAATAAAAATCTTCTTTAAAAAACAAAACATCCCAGACCAGGTGACATACGCATACGCCTAGATCCAAGTAAAAGCATTTATAACATTATCACAATGTTATAGATGCCTTAGATTTAACCACTTCGCGTAACAGTGCAAGGAAAAGATTGAAAAATGCAGGAAATGCTTTCAACCAAAAACGAGGGGCAGTGCTAAAAATTTATATGTATGAACTGCAAATTCGAACACGCACCAACGCAAAAGGCTGCCCAGCAACAGTAAGGGCTTTCATAATTAAAAGAACAATGACATTAGACCATATATCGCACAAGGTTAGGTTAGGTTATGGTGGTAGTCGGTCTGCACGACCAACTCACTTAGACCTTACAGGTCCGTTGTGATACCACTGTGCTACACGGGAACCTCGTTTATCTTCCTTCGTGGAACCATTTCGTGGCTCTTATGAAGCGTAGTATTGATGCCAACCCTACGCCAGACAGTTCTGTAAGAGAATTAAAAAAGTATTTACCTAGACAACCTGCTCTGATTTTAGCTAGGGCTGGACAATTGCAGAGGAAGTGCTCACCTGTTTCTTCCTCTTCCTCATCTCTGCAACTTCTGCAATATTCATGGGAGAAGACTCCTAGCCTCGAGGAATGCCTGCCAAATAGCCAGTGACCGGTTAAGCAAGCCACGACCTTCGAGATATTGTCTCTTGAGAGACTAAGCAATTCCTTTGTTCTTTTCTTGTTTATTTGCGGCCATAGTAGCCTAGCTGTTAGACACGTATCTTCATTTCTCCATGACCTATTGGCCTCTTGGATAAAGTGGTTTTTTATTATTAGTTTACTCGTGGCCATGGGTATTCCAATGGTACTTTTATCACTCAGCAGTTGGAGAGCGGTACCCTTTCTGGCTAGCTCATCTGCTTTACAGTTTCCCTCAATATCTCTATGTCCCGGAACCCAAATAAGGCTGACCTTGAACACGTCACTAATATCATTTAGAGCTGCCCGGCATTCCTGTGCAACCTTCGATCTTAGTAATGCCGCATTCTTTGATTTGATGGCCGCCTGGCTATCCGAGAATATATTTATAGTCGTTTTTGTTAGGGCGTGCGTATTTAGGTAAGTAGCCACTTCTTTTATAGCTAATACATCTGCCTGATAGACACTGCAGTAGTCTGGTAGTCGAACGGATAATTCCAGTCCTAATTCCTTCGAGAAAACTCCGTAGCCAACCTTATCGTCTAGCTTGGAGCCGTCTGTATAAAAGTTTAATTCCCCCCTTCTCCATGGCCTTCTTGTATGCCACTCCCTTCTTGACGGTATACTCGTCTTGAAGAGTCTTTCAAAGGTGAGTCTAGGGATAGAGTAGTCTATTTCTTGTTTATGACTATTCACAGAGTGCAAAATGGAAGCGTGGCTAAACCACCGGTCTTTCCATAGCGCCATACTTTTTAATCTGAGCGCCGAGGCGGCGGCCACGTGTTTTCCTACCAGATTTAGGGCAGGTAAGTTGATTAGCACTTCCAGCGCTTTGTTTGGAGTAGTCCTTAAGGCGCCAGAGATGCACAAAAAAGCTGTTCTTTGGACCTTACTCATGGTTTTAGCGTAAGTCGCCTTTTGAGCAGATGGCCACCATACAAGTATTCCGTACATTAAGATTGGCCTAACTACCGAAGTATAGAGCCAGTGCGTAATATGGGGTGTAAGTCCCCATTTGATACCGACCGCTTTTTTGCAAGTGTATAATGCAACGTTGGCCTTCTTTACTCTTTCCTCAATATTAGATTTCCACGTGAGTTTCCTGTCTAATATGAGTCCTAGGTACTTGACGTTCTCTTTCAAAGGAATCTCCACACCCTTAAAAGTTAGCGGGGAGATTATAGGGAGCCTGTGTTTCTTTGTAAAGAGAATTATTTGAGTTTTTGAGGGGTTTATATCGAGTCCCCTACTCTCAGTCCAGCTTCTAAGCGTGGCCATGTTAGAGCGCATAATATCCATAAGGGTGTTAGGATATTTGCCCTTAACGGCGATTGCTACGTCATCTGCGTAAGCTGTGACGTGGCAACCCCCTCTTTCCAGGGTCAGCAACAGGGAGTTTACTGCCAAAGTCCAAAGAAGAGGGGAGAGGACTCCACCTTGCGGTGTGCCCCTGCAGACCTTTCTGCTTAGAGTAGTGCTTCTTAATTTAGCCGTTACCTTTCTTTTGATGAGTATATCTTCTATCAGGGCTACGACATGTGGTTCAACTCCAAAGTCTTCTAATGAATCTACTATAGCGTTTGCATTTATATTGTTGAAGGCGCCTTCTATGTCTACGAAAGCAACCAATGCAAACTCTTTGTCTGATAAGCTTTTTTCCACCAACCCGACTAGTGAGTGTAAGGCGGTTTCTGTGGACTTCCCTTTAGTATAGGCATGTTGCGCCGAAGAGAGCCTATTTAAAGGCACGACACCCCGTATGTATTCATCTATTATTCTCTCTAGGATCTTGAGAAGAAAAGACGTTAGACTGATGGGTCTGAAGTCTTTAGGGTTAGTGTGTGAGGACCTACCTGCCTTGGGTATGAAGGAGACTTTTGCCTCCCTCCATCCTAGCGGAATGTGGCCCATGTTAAGACAACTTCTAATGACAATTTTAATATACGGTAGTACAATGCCCCGTGATTGCTGCAGTTCAGCGGGGTAGATACCGTCCGTTCCTGGCGATTTATAAGGACCAAAAGTATTAATAGCCCATTCGATTTTTGAGTGTGTGACTAAGAGATTTCCTAGGTCGGATTGCCTTTCATTATTGGGGGAATGGTTTTGTTCCACCGGCTTGTTTCCTGGAAAGTGTGTGTCTAGGAGAAGACCTAATGATTCCTCACTTGACGTAGTCCATGTACTCCCTTGACCTTGTAGGTAGCCTAGGTTGCATGGCGTCTTTGAGAGAATTTTTCTTAATCTGGCCGCTTCTGAAGTCTTTTCAATTTCTTTGCAATAATTTTGCCATGATTCACGCTGCGCAGTTCTAACTGCTTTTTTGTAGTTTTTCAATTCAGCCTTATAGGCTTGCCAGTCCTCTGACCTTCTCGTGGCCTTGGCCAGATTAAATAGTGTTCTATGGGATTGTCGTAGCGAGGTTAGCTGCTTGGACCACCAAGGTGGTTTAGACTTCCCTCTGGGTCGGACAACCGGACAGCTGGCTGCTAACGAGCTATTCATTGCTTTAGTTACCTGATTAACCAGTTTATCCAACTCCCCACAAGTAGTGGGGTTTTTGGGGGCTTTCTTTGGCAGTAAAGCTCTTAATTTTTTATTGTAAACTCCCCAGTCAGTTTTCCGTATATTCCTGAACTGACTAACTTGGGGAGACTTAGTGTCGATTTCGAATTCAATATACCGATGGTCTGAGAACGAATTTTCGTTTGAAACTCGCCATCTTTTAATGTGATTAGAGAACATGTGGAAGCCAGGGTGATGTCCAAAACTTCCTCTCTGTTCATGGTAACAAAAGTCGGCTCTGAGCCTATATTCAAAACACTAATTCTATTTTCTAAGATAAAGTCTAGTAGTGACTCACCTCTAGCATTAGTGTCGCTGCTTCCCCACAGGATGTTGTGAGCATTTGCGTCGCAGGAGACAACCAAATGTTTGTTCTTCCGGGCTGCCTCCTGCACCAGAGTACGGACTTCGTCCGGCGGAGCATCCCTGTCATAGGCCATATAGGCGGAGGCTAGCCAAAAGCCGGTTTTCCCGAGCTCGATGCTTGCCGCTACCATGTCGCCGCTACTAAGCTGTGGGAGCAAGAAGATATTTATATTGTTTTTAGCGAGGATGCAGCTACGGATCTTACCTCTGTGTTGTACGGCAATCAGTTTAAAGCCCTTCACTCCGAGTCCGCAGATTTTATTGCCGTATATCCACGGCTCTTGAATGAGGGCTATGTCAAGTCCACCGGCAGCCAAGCGGACGGAAAGATGCGCGGACGCAAGTTTGGAGTGGTGGAGATTAATTTGGATCAGCTTCATGAGAATCTGTCCGTTTTATCTCCACCATCGTGACCTCGACGTCCTCTTCCGAGATCTCCCCACCCTCAATGTCAGCGAGGAGATCATCTTCGTAAAACAGCGGCCCCACACCGGTCAGCCTCTCCGAGTCGGTTGAACATTGGCTGTTGGCCAACCCTTCTGCAGTATCGCTCCGCAAGCTGGCTTTGTCACTCTCCTCATCTGAGTTCAAAGCTGGCTCGTCGCTGCGATAGATTCGAATGGTTGCGTCAACGAACCCGAACCTCACAACATTATTTTTCTGCGCCAGTGGGCCGAGCGATTCTCCATTGAGGATGAGCATCACCTGTCGCCTACCTTCTACTGGCTCCTCTATTCTACCTACCTTCCAATTATGCGTTGGCAGGTCTCTGTTGCAGGATTTGAAAATTTCCTCAATTTTGCTTGGCTCTGCCGGCTTGGCCGGAATCCAAACTCGAGCTCGAGGCCTGCTTGGAATTTCATCCTTGCTGACCGCATCGAGTTTGGCACCCGGCCAAACCTCTCCTATCTTGTTTACGGCCAACCTGTAGAGCGTGGCTGACCTAGTGTCTTCGCAGGCGATGAGTTTAGCTCTACCTTGATACCAGCCTGCGTCATGACAAAGGGGAGGAGGTCCGGGGTGTTCCTCTAGGATCTGGAGGTACACTTCGGCGATAGCCTCCTCAATCCACCTCCATTTTTCCTTAGGAATCACTCCTTCCTCCTCTCCTTTGTCGATAACGGCCAGTATCTCACCGCCGCCTTTTACCACCTCACTAAAGGTTTGGTGTTTTTGGCCACCTACCTTCTGTCTTTTGGCGGCCCTTTCCATTGTCTGCTCTGCAGACCGTTGTCTTTTGGGAGTAGCATCCGCCGGTTTTCCCAAGTCGGATATTACTCCCTTTGCCCACTCTAGCGATTTAGCCTGGTCTTCGGTTAGCTGGTCTGTTGCTACCTCTCCTAGTCTAAATAAGACCCTGCTGGCCGCCTTCTTTTCGTAGTAGTTTTGTTTGGAGGGGCGGACATGTTTAGCCGGCCCCCCACGTTCTACGCTTATGAACTGCCTAGAGGTACTAGGCCCCTCTATGGCAACCTGCCGGTGAATCCTAGAAGCAGGTGCCGACCCCCGTCCTCTATAAGAGGTTGAGGTGGGATGGGGGTTATTTGTCCTGCGCAGCGTTGCCCTCGCAGCTTCTGCCATTGACTGATTTGAGGCCGGTTTACCCAAGCCTCCTCGCCCCCCGCTGCCTCCTGCAGTGCTCGTGCTGGGACCAGCCCTTTCGCTTAGGCCCCCTCTAGCTCCTAGTATCGGCGGTCTGACCACTGCCTTGCTCACGGCTGTAGCAGTAGTCGAAGCCACCTTTGTTGGTTTTTTGGGAGGACCGACCTCCTTGTGAAAAATGTTTTTCTTGTTCGACGTATTCATTTTTGGTCCCACGAGTGTCGGACAAGGGAGGTCCGCCTGTGCAGAGGTCCGTGTGCACAGGTAAGGCTAGATAGAACCGGAGGTCGCCAGGTATCCGGAGCACTCCGTTCAAGACTGGGCTATTTTTGGTCTGGGTCCCCAGCCAGGCTGAACCTCGGCACGGGTCGTATAACACCTTGTTCCGACCCAGGGCAGAGCTTGGTCATCGTTCAAAAAGCAGCCCGAACCAAGGGAATGAGGTGTGTTCGCTCAATACTGGAAAGTATTCAAGTGACAACACTATCATCCGTTGGTAAGGTCTGGTTAGTGATTCGACTAAGCCTCCGCACCACGGCAAGGTGTCTGCCATCGCGAAGGATATATCGCACAAAGAAGCGCATAAAAAAGTAGCACACATTCTAGGAATCTGATTCCAATTACTAAAAGAATACGAGCAATAATTCTCTATCCTCCAGAAAGAAACAACAAGCCGCTCGCTTAATAAAGAGAATAACTTCACCTCCTTAAAACTATTGCCTTCCTGTAAAGTAACCAAAACCAACCAGTCAAAGAGAAGAAACAAATGCCATAAAGACTATGCAATAAAGAAGAGAAGTCACTAAGATGTATGCCCACAATGGAAACGAAACAAATTAAAGAAACCCAAGAAGCATTAAACAACATATAGCATCTAATGTTAAAGAAAAACTGAACTACAACACAATAGATCTACTAAACAATATACGCACAGTATTCCACAAAATAAGCAATGTTCTAGACAGCAATCCAATCTTCAACAATGAAAATGTCAACGATGAAGATATTACAAAGTAACAGACAAAGTTTGAAAAAAACAGGGAACAAAGAGATAATAGAGATCTGTCAATACAACCACAATATAGACATAGCCATATTATCCGAAACATGGCTAACAAAGAACATAGACGCAAGTCTAAACAATTACAACTATACGCATATGCAAATGACAAGACAGATTCGGAGGTGTAGGGATAGACCTTAAACAACACATTAAATTTTCGATTTTTAAAATGCCTGGCAAAATAAAAAACATTGGAGTCTCAAAAAATAAACCTCAAAAAAAAATATTAACGTAAGTTTATTTTGTCGTTTATGGTGCAGAACGAAACTATAAACTCCAGCAACTGCTTTTTACAAACTGAATAAAGAAGCAAAGCGAATGGGTCAGATGGTAAACGAGGGCAAAACAAGGTACCTCCTGCCATCAAACAAACAGTCGGCGCCCTCGCATATCGGCACCCACGTCACTGTTGACAGTTATGATTTTGAGGTTGTAAGAGACTTCGTTTATTTAGGAACCAGCATTAACACCATGATGTTAATAACAGGAATTTACAAGTTGTCGAGTTATGTTGTAACGTCGTAAAATCGTATTATTTTATAATAGTTTAAAAATTATGTTGCTGGCTTGCGCAGAAAAAAGAATTGAAAAAAATACAATTGTGCTCAGCTTACTTATGTTTACTTCATTTTGTGTGTTGTGTAATGCAAAAATTTTTATGCAGGCATCGTTTTAGGAGCTGATTTATCACAACTAAATTGAGGTGGGATTCACAACTGTGCTAATTTTTTAAGATTTTGCTTTGTGACTTATAACTTTTTGCCCTAAATTTGTTTTGAATATGCGCGAAATCGGACCACCAAGCGGCTAAAATTTCAAAGATAAAAGAGTCTATAATTTGCTCTGAGAAGTCCTCTAACTATCGAATGCCCCTGGTAGGGTAATCAAATCTTTATTTCTAAATAGCGGATAGAGAATATATTTTTAGTCATACATGTGTATGTATTTTTTTTATATTCATAGATACATACGTATTGTGCTAAAGCAATTTGATTTTGTGAGTTAGTTTCCATTTTTTTAGAGAAAAGTGACGTGCATTTACGTTTTCTAATATGCATCAAGATTTAGTTTTTTATATGCAATGGCTAGCATTATAGACTCGTACATTAGGGTGGGTCGAATTATTAAAATACATTTTTCCGTCAAATCGTATGATATTTGACCACTCTATAGATAATTTCCGATAAAAGTGGAAAAAACTACGAGTGCATATGGTAGGACATACGTTTTCAGCCCGCGCATTTTTCAATAAAAAATGTATCTCGCGTTGCTCTCAATTGTACTTAATGCCTTTTAAAGTGTAGTAATTCACATTTCCACACAGTTACTGCTTATGCAATTTTGTTTTAAATTAATTTTATTTTATTTTAGCCGGGTTTCACCAAATCAATTTTAATGTTTATGAGGTTAAAATTTAAAGTTGTACTGTTTTAATATGAAACTTTGCATTTAAATTTGTGCAATTATTCCCATCAGGCCCATTTTTTAAACCGTTTTCGAATAAAAATGTTTTGTTATCTAAATGAATTTTCCATATTTCCCAGTCTTCTAAATAAAGTAGCTGTTTTCGGAAGGCGTCACCTTCTGTATTCTCTACGTCGTATGTATGAATGTAAAGTGTCATTCAAAAGTGACGCCTGGTAGGCATTAGTGAATAATTCATAGACATTATTTTTTTATGTCCTCTTTGACATAGACAGATATAAAATTTTACTCGAGAAAACCACGAGTTAAAATTATTGAAACTTAATATGAAAATGTCTGATCAAAAACTTAATGCGTAATTTTTTTATTAGAAATATTCGTCCGAAAGAGTCGAAAATTCAAAGATTGGTTAACATTTTTTAAGAAACTGTTACTGTCGAGGAGATTTTTTGAAAGGAAATTCCCTGCTTCAAGGAATGTTCCAGAGAATGGATAGTAATGGAAATATGTAACTAAAAAAGCAAGTATCGATGGTTTTAAAAAACCTTATTTGCACCAGGAAAGAAATTATCTTTACCATTACCTTTACCTTTTACCATTTTTTACCCTCTACAAAAAGAGAAAGTGATTTTTTTTTTTCGTGTACACAACTTCGTTAAAACAGCTGTACGAAAACTTTAATTGTTACAAAAAATGGAAACAAGTCGTTCTATTTCATCATATAAAATATTATACATATGTACAGGTGGCCCTCCTTCAATACGGCATCTTCAACACGGTTTCGCTGGTGTGTTAAAGAATATCTTTTTAACAAAAAGTTTCAGTCCGGAGCCATGACCGTGTCATGTACAAATCGTGCGTCGTCTTTTGAAAGATGAAAAAGCATCTCACATTACAAAAAGCCTTCACTTGAGTGTAGCAACAGTCCGGACTATCAAGAAAAACGAAAAAGAAATAAGAAGTACAGTTGCTGCAGGATCATTGACATCCGCAAAACGTGCAGCTCGCGCTCGGGCATCAATAACTGAGAATATAGAAGAAGCACTCAGCATTTGAATGATGATTTGAATTCCACTAGATGGCAATGTCATCAAACAATAAGCACTTAAAATTTATAAACATCTTAAAGAACAAGGAGAATCCTCTGTCAATCCAGATTTTGTGGCAAGTAAAGGTTGGGCGGCCGCCGTAGCTGAATGGGTAGGTGCGTGACTACCATTCGGAATTCACAGAGAGAACGTAGGTTCAAATCTCGGTGAAACACCAAAATTAAGAAAAACATTTTTCTAATAGCGGTCGCCCCTCGGCAGGCAATGGCAAACATTCGAGTGTATTTCTGCCATGAAAAAGCTACTCATAAAAATATCTGCCGTTCGGAGTGGGCTTGAAACTGTAGGTCCCTCCATTGTCGCTAAAAGAACTGAAAACATCTACGTTAAATGTGTGTTAGAAGAAAATATGGATCTCTTCAGTTGCAACAGAAAACGTGTCTGAATCGTCAGAAAATGAAATTGGTGATATATTAGAATTTGCTACATCAATCGGAGGCGAAGGTTTCGCGGATATGGCTTTTGTGGACGTTCAAGATTTATTGGTGGACGGAGAAGGTGACGAAGCGGATTTGATGGAAATGGCATCCCAAGCTGTAAATCAAATCGATTCAGGGGACTGATGAAGATTGTTGTGTTGGTTGTGTTAAATTAAAATAATATTTTTAGTGTTTTTTGTTTTGTGTTGAACATAAATTTATATTTGTAATAAAAATCACGTTGTTTATGAATTAAACAATTAAAAAAATTGTTTTTAATAAGTTTTCGGAACGTAATCGCCGTTTTTGGACTGGCGCTGGGTCTCATACAACTCAGCATTTTCTAGGAACGTATCTACCGTCTTATAGGAGGGTTACATGTATATATATATATATTCCGTTACATTATATTATGTTGTGAAACTGTTGAATTTATCGTGTTCTATTCTCATATAAAATAAACAATTAAAAATAATACGGGAGCATGTTTTCCGCGAAGAGAAAAAACTACTAGAAATGTCTGTATAACTTGAAACTACCGCACCGATTGCCGTTTAAAAAACCTGACCTTAATGGTAACAACAATAATAATTTAGTTATTGCAGTGTACTCAATGACCGACACTTCAACCTAAAATATCGTTTGTGACCTACTACAAGTTTTAGAAGTAGTTAGTACTTGTCCTATGGACTAGCACTACTACCATTAAAGGTATTACATCAGGTTATATTAAATTAGATGTTCCCTGCCTCGGGCTGAGAATTGGTCGAAAGCCAAGTTCTTTCAGTAAATTTTCCACATTGCGCCAAAATTTCAGAATACGAGTATCTGTGATAGGAGTATTCTTGATTTCATTCGCATCCATTTGATCTTGTTGATAGATGTGGGGTGTTTTCTTTGCTAAGGCAAAACAGTTGCGCAGGATATGCTCCTTGGTTTCATCATCCTTCAGACAAAGCCGACACCCTGTCTCACTCCCAATGTGAATTTTTGAGAGATGGTAATTTAAGTAATAGTTAGACAACTCATTCCTTTCCTGATGCCTACTTTACGCATGTTATGCAATTCAGTATTGCAGATAAAAGGTCTTATAAGCCTTCTGGCTTGACGAAGTTCTTGTGTGACTTCCCAATGGGCAATTGTTTGAGTAACATATTCTCCCAACTACATATTTAACCTGAAATTGCCCACTTGATACCACAGTATGGTTCTCGCTCTAGCAAGTTCATCAGTTATTTCATTAATACAAGTTTATTGGTTATACTAAGTTGATTTAAGGTCGCTAAGCCATTCGTGCTTTTAATGCAGCTTGACTGGCTGAGGTCCACCCTAATGCTCATATATTCTTGTAAGTATCCTTATGTGCCCTTTTATAGCATTGTTGATTTATAAAATTAAAGTTTACATTTACAACTTAACTGCTTCACTTTTGCAAAATCTATGTGCATAAATTAGCAATAAAATTTTATGCGTTAAATTTTTGACCGTAATCGTATAACAAAAAGTTTTAGCCTAATACTTACTTTCTCCAACGGTAAATATGTGCCACACAGTGGGCATGCTACTTTTTTTAACATTGAAAAGTTTAATAAATTTACGTTAAAAGTTGCCAACTGCTGATGGTCTATACCATTTTATCGCAATAAAAAAATGGGGCGAGCTGAAGAAGGGGATAGGACGAAAAATTGTAATGACACAACAATTGAAGTACAAAAATAAAATTAGATCACAGCAGTTGGGAGTAGAATTCATGCTAAAAGACGAAAGTATTACAGAAAGAAATATGTATCTAGCAATAGCCAAATTCACACATCAATACACGCATACACACATACAAATACATATATGTGTATGCAAATATTTGTTATTTAAATGAGAACACCGTGAATTTATTGCAAATAAAAATTATTGCGGGGTAACCTAAACTAAGCGCGAGTCTATGCTACTGACAGTTAGGTCGCCTGACATTCGACGGGTAATTTTTAACGGCTACTGAAGCTTGCCACTAACACTCATTTTTTTTAACCATACACATACATATAATATACATACAAGTAGAAGAAAAACTATGCTACATTTAAAGAAAAAAACAAAAACAAACTTTCCTATATGAGCGTAATTCTACGTTTTCAATTCGTTCCACGAATTCAATTGCACCCAGGAAGGAGTTGAATGGACGTGTGTGTGTGTTCGTGGCATAAAATGTAAGAAATTTATTGATGCTGATATTGACTTTTTATTGTTGCCATTAAGCTGGCCAAGAGCAGCGCGCTGCACGTTGCTGGAGAGCGCCTCATGTATGGTAAGCCTTTACGTGTTTGCATTTGTATTTTCTCTGTTTTCCCTTATCACACACACACGTATGTCTAATGTAATGTCTGTACCAGCGTTTGTTCAACTACTCACTTTCACTGCTTTCCACAACACTTTCGTTTCTCTGACTCCAACTCCTTCGTTGAATACTCGTATAAAATCAAAAAACAGTGAACAACTCAACGCTTTTACGGATTTTGAAGCGTGTTAGCGTGACAAATTTTTACCCCTATCCCTGATGTTGTCAATGCGTCTTAGAAGGGGTCTGATTTTTATTCGTTTCACAGATTTCACTATTTGATATTCCGTTTTTATTGTTTCGACCTATGTTAGCACCTCAATTTGTCTTCGGAAATGTGAAAAATGTGGAAATTAGTTGGTTGCTGTTTCTGCACGCGTCTGCCACGCTACTCCCCATTTTTATAATTTTACTTTTATTTTTTGCTCTCTGGACGCCAAATCCGCCTATTTGTTTTTTCCCATATAAAGTTATTTGTTGTTTGTTTCTGCGATTGTCTGTCTCTGTCTGCTCCGTAGTCGGTGCTAGTGTGAATTGTCGTTGTTATTGCTGTCGCTTTGCTATTTTGATACGCGTTGGTTTCAACTGTTTCGCTTTCATCAATCACTTCAAATGTCACACCTATTCGCGTGTGTTGCCTGAAGTTTTCAAATGCACGAATAAATATTTTTCTTCACACATACAGATGTATGGATAAAGGGCAGCTGAATTCCTTCGCGAAGAAAGTGTCATCAACAGCCAAACCTTGAAGAATTTTTAGTAAATGAGGGATGTGCTAAAGACAAGTTTTCCGAAAGATACAAGTTAGTGTAGATTGCAGACATTAACCATTTGTGTTGTTTCTACTTGAATATAAATTTGGTATCTGTTTCGAAAAGCTTTTTTTGCCACAAACTTTGCTTTTTCCCTCTGCATGTGAAACGCTCACTTTTGTCAGAGTGAAGGTAAGCTAATTTTATGAGTCAAACCTACTTTAATTTCAAAAATAAGCAATTCACTCTATAGCACAGCGCATTGAGCTCATGTGGGCTGAAGAGGGACAGATGTGGAGTTTTAGGAAGATTTTGATAATTTTTTATATATGAGCTCAAAAATTAAATCACAGCCGATAGAATGTACTCGTCAACCAAAAAGATACACAGGCCGACAAAATTTAACCAACATTCAGACCCAGAAACCAGACTATATATTTCCGAAGGTTTATGATGCGCTGAATCCAAATCTGGCCTCTATCAGCCCTCGCTTTCGAGATATCCTAACCTAAAAGTGCAAAAAACCCCATTTTTGCCCATATTTGAGGTTATGTAGCCTTGCAGATGTTTTCTTTCACCAAAATTAAACGATGGCATCTTTAAATACAATCCTTCTTTTTTCAAATGGCGTTTTGTTTGCTCAAATATCATTTTTTTTTCGCAGAGATATCGCATTTTGAAATTTTCATGGGCAAAAATGGTGTTTTTTGCACTTTTAGGTTAGGATATCTCGAAAACCAGAGCTGATAGAGCAATTCTGAGGCCAGATTTGGATTCAGCGCATCATAAACCTTCGGAAATATATAGTCTGGTTTCTGGGTCTGAATGTTGGTTAAATTTTGTCGGCCTAGTTCCATTAAACACGAAAGATACGATTATCGTAAAAACTCAAACTAATAAATTAATTTTAGTTATCAATCCGAATTTTGCTTGGACAGAGAAGCAGATATTAGTTTAAATTATTTCGGATACTTTTCCTTGTAGACTAGTGATATCGAACTTTTTAATCAGAATTAAAAAAACAAAATTAAGTATTAAAGTCTTTTAAACCATTAAATTAAAAAAAAAAAAATCGAATAAAACAACTTGGAACCCGTCACGGCCTTAGATGTCATCTTTGATATCAATTTTATTTTTTGTATATATATACTATAGTATATACATATAATTGGCGCGTACAACCGTCTTGGGTGTTTGGCCGAGTTCCCCCTCCTATTTGTGGTGTACGTCTTGATGTTGTTCCACAAATGGAGGGACCTACAGTTTCAAGCCGACTCCGAACGGCAGATATTTCTTTATGAGGAGCTTTTTTATGGCAGAAATACACTCGGAGGTTTGCCATTACTTTCCCAGGGGTGATCGCTATTAGGAAAAACTTTTTCTATTATATGATGTCCATGCACGGAGATTCGAACCTACATTCTTTCTGTATTCCGAATTGTTTTTTTTTTTCACAAACCAGGCCGAAAACAGTCGATTCGAGATAAATGAGTTTAAAATTTAGGTAAAGGAGCGCGCGGACCGCTCTTTACCTAGTTAATGGGCTGTAGAAGCTATAATATTAGGAATTTCCGCATGAAAATTTCACAGTATATTCTTCTTCTTCTTAATTGGCGCTATAACCGCTTACGCGATTTTGGCCGAGTTTAACAAAGCGCGCCAGCCGTTTCTTTCTCGTGCTAACCGGCGCCAGTTGGGCACACCAAGTGAAGCCAAGTCCTTCTCCACCTGATCTTTCCAACGCAGAAGAGGTCTTCCTCTTCCTCTGCTACCACCAGCTGGTACCACATCGAATACTTTCAGAGCCGGAGCGTTTGTATCCATTCGGACAACATGACCGCTTTATTCGCTGCGCTATGTCTATGTCGTCGTAAAGGTCATACAGCTCTTAAGATACTATTCTTTCGAAATATCGAAAAAACACAAATTCGATTTTAAAATTTCTAGACCACCGCGTACCCTTGAACACTTAAACTTCTATGCGCATCGTAGGTCACATGTCGATTAGAATATGTTAATTTTATTTAAAGGCTTTCCTAGGCAGTGAAGGTTGTTGGAAAAGTCCGTGCAAAGTCACATAGATGGCAGTACTGGCACGTATCGAGGTTATGTTTTAAGGATTTGTATCCAGTAATCAGTAAAAGACGCAAGAAACGAGGACAGGAGAAGCGTGAGCGTGAGCTGCTAGAGGAGTACAGGGGCAGGAATGATGCTCGAAAATTCTATCAACAATTCAAGCGTCTGACACAAGGTTTCAAGACCGGAGCATCAGCCTGCAGAGATAAAAACGGACATCTGGTTATGGATGTACAGTCCACACTGGGCATATGGAGGGAACACTTCTGCAATTTACTTGCTGGCGATGACGCACACAATTCCGCCCCAGTAGAAGATGACGCGATACCGCCAATCAACGATAATTTAGACGTTCCACCGCTTAGTCATGATGAAGTTGCCATTCAGCGGCTCAAGAATAACAAAGCGGCTGGCGCTGATGGCTTGCCCGCTGAATTGTTCAAGACTGGCGGCGATGTGCTGATAGGGAGCATTCATCAGCTCATCTGCAAAATATGGCTAGCAGAAAGCATGCCGACGATTGGAATCTCAGTGTTCTTTGTCCTGTACTGAAGAAGGGTACTGATCGGGCCTTATCAGTGCTGTTTCAGACGTGGTAAGTCCACCATCAACCAGATTTTCACATTACGCCAAATCCTGGAAAAGGCCCATGAAAAGCAAGTCGACACCCATCATCTCTTTGTCGACTATAAAGCTGCGTTCGATAGCCCGATAAGGGATTGCCTGTATGCCACCATGCCTGAGTTCGGTATACCAGCGATGCTCATACGGCTTTGCAGAATGACGTTGAGCAACACAACCAGCTCCGTCAAGGTAGGAAATAACCTCTCCGAGCTATTCAGTACCGTTCGAGGTTTCAGGCAAGACGATCCACTGTCATGCAACCTCTTCAACTTCGTGATGGCAGTGGTGCTCCGAAAAGCAGGTGTTCATCGTAATGGCACTATTTTCTACAAATGTGTCCAGCTCCTTGCTTCCGCCGATGATATTGACATTATGGGCCGCTGTAAGCGAGATGTCACCGCTGCGTTTTCTGCTATCGAAAAGGAATCATCACGAGTGGGTCTGGCGGTGAACGAGGATAAAACGAAGTATATGCTGTCTACAACGCGGAACACACGGCGTGTAGGAACGCACGTCATTGCGGACAACTATACCTTCGAAGTTGTGCCAAATGTATTTATCTTGGCACCGCCGCTAACAGCAACAACGATATCAGCCTGGAGATCAAACGGAGAATCACTCTTACTAATAGGTGTTACTATGGGCTAAGTAAGTAATTGAGTAGTCCAGCCCTCTCTCGCATGACCAAACTGACACTTTACAAGACGCTCATCATACCCGAGTTGCTTTATGGCGCAGAGGCATGGGTAGTGTCACAAAGCGATGCAGCCGCTCTTGGGGTGTTCGAGAGAAAAGTTTTTCGTAAGATCTTCGGTCCTATGCGCTTTGGCGAAGACTACCGATCAAGAATGAACCATGAGCTGTATGATCTCTACGCCGACATTGACGTAGTTCAACGCATCGCCATCCAACGCCTGCGTTGGCTAGGGCATGTCGTGCGTAAGGATAAAGAAGCTCCAGCAAAGACGGTGTTCGAGGGCGAAGTACAAGGGAGCCGACGCAGAGGAAGACCATTGCTCCGGTGGAAAGACCAGGTGGAGGAAACCCTATGCTCGCTTGGTGTACAGAATTGGAGAAGGCGTGCGCCGAACAGAGGCGCCTGGAGAGAGCTAGTGAGGTCGGCCGTAACTCGGTAACGGGTTGTTATGACCACCTAAGTAAGTAAGTAAGTAATCAGTAAAAACTTATATTTACTGCATTTTTACTGCCCATCTATGATGTTTAGTCAGTAACATCTCTTGGAATTCGTTTGAATCGAGGAAGTCAAGTAATTTTCCGTTTCCATCATAACAACACACCAGCTTTCGGTTCAGAAGTTGTGGTCGCAAAATTAATCGGAAAAGGTTTCCAACTCGTTTCACATCCCTCCTTCTCCCCAGATTTGGCTCCCTCGGATACCTCGGATCCCTGGGAGTACTATTTGTTCTCCAATTTGAAGAAATGTCAGGCGGGAAAAATATGTTATTTAAACGAGGTGGTGATTGCAGAAACAAATGAACGAAGTCTAAACGGAAACTATGTCGAAAAATATAAAAATAGGTTTACCCTAAGCAGTTACATAGTTTTTATGTTTGCACAGACTTTTCAAGCGGCCCTCCAATTAGTAAACTAGAACGCATTCAAAAAAACTTGTCTACGATGTGCTCTTTCTTTTTTAAAAATTACAGAGTCGGTTGTTTGAATTATAGCTCTCGTTGCGTCTTGTTAAATTTAAGGTCGCCCAATACGAGAAGATCTATTTTTCGTGCTTGTTGTTTCATCATTCATAGATTGCCCTGCTCTTAGAAAAAATAAGTTGTAAATATATTACCTTCCATCAATTTAGACAAGTAGATTTTTTTTCATGCTTCAATGATCTCCTTGTGGTCTTAATGTTCCACTTGTAAGAGTGTTATGCGAATTAAATCATTATACATTTTACGATATTATGCGTCCGCTTTATGGTTCAATTGTAACTTCAACTAACTTGTTAGCTATATATGCATTTATGTATTTCTTTACCTCATAAGAAGGTTTGTTCTTCTTCTTATTAACTATTTTAAACATTTTATTTGTTTCCTATTTGATTTTAATTTTTTTTTTTATGCAAATGTAGTTCTTCTCTCGCAGAAAACCAAATGAATCCAATTTCGAAGCTTTCGTAAATTTAATACATATATCAAAAGATTTCCATAAAAAATTTCCAATAAAAATTTACAAATAGGCCCCACGATTTTTGTAAAATAAAGTGCAAATTTGAAGTGCTTCAAAAATTGAATGTTGAACATTTTTTATATTGAAGAAAATGCTTAATACTTTAAATATACCGTAATTTAGTTTATCCTGCATACTCGCTATTTCTCTAAAAACTCTGTTTAAAGAGTTTGCTATTTTGATTAAAACATTTTTGATTTTTCTTTTAAATTGTACAAACTTGAATTTATGTAATTTTCAGACTATATTTGAAAGAAATTAAATAAACAAATAAATTGCCCGAAC
Organism: Anastrepha obliqua; assembly: GCF_027943255.1. Taxonomy (NCBI): domain Eukaryota; kingdom Metazoa; phylum Arthropoda; class Insecta; order Diptera; family Tephritidae; genus Anastrepha; species Anastrepha obliqua. Next base: position 83,940,940 of record NC_072892.1, read on the forward strand.
TTGTAAATAAGTTCCTATGCTAATGTTATTTAACGCACTGTTTAATACGAGCGGAGTGTAATTGTCGACAACCTCCAAGGTAGCCTTGAAATGCCGTACTTCTCTTGACGAGATGGCTGAGTTATTTCATCTAATGATGACATGGGTGCCTGGCCATTGTGACATTGAGGTGAGCTGCAGAGCCGATGAACTCGCGAAAATCGACATCAAATTGATCGCTGAGTACATAGACTATGTTATATTATACATAGGTATACCCTTGCAAACATGTAAACTATGATACTTATCTTTGAGGAAATTGTAAGAGCAGCAAATGAAAGATGACGTAATGGAGCCACTTGAAAAATCGCCCGACAGCTGTGGCCAACTCTCAATGTTAAACCCACGGAACTTCTACTAAGACGAGATAAGTACAGTCTGTGTGCTAGGGTTTCAGTTGTAATGGGGCATTGCCTAATCGGTTGACACGGCCCGAGAATGGGTGTGCAAGCGCATGACTTTTGCAGAAGTTGTCTAAACGACGAAGAGGAAGAGACGATCCCGCACCGTTTGTGTCACTGTCCTGCTCTATCTAGACGTAGACTCAACATTTTGGGTATACAATCCTTTAATGAATTGAAAGATCTCAGCTCTGTCGGAATCAAGGATCTCATAAAATTTTGAAAAGTATACAGTGGTTATAGGAGAGATAAGGACAAGTTCCCATGCAGCATTACAATGGGCAATGAGCCTGAGTGTGTCCCACAAGGGACAGCCGGATAAAGGATAAAGGAATGGAGTAAAAACAAGAAACAACAACTGCTATAAGAAACGTGAGTATCAAGCCAGTTTGGACACATTTACCCACTTTATCAATTTGCAGGATAGTTCCCAAGATATGCAGTGTTCTTTTTAAAAAATTAAAATCGTCATATATAAAGGCATACATACATACATTTTAGTAAAGAATTTTAAATATTTCGTAATTTGTTCCCAGTTTCCGAACAGCAACTCAGAATGGGAGGCCATAGCAACAGAATTCGCAGTTAAATGACAATTCCCCAATTGCATTGGCGCATTAGGTGGAAAACACATAACTCTCCGTTCACCAAGCATTGACGGAACTTTTTACTACAATGGCAAAGAGACTAGCAGCATAATTTTATTAACTCTGGTGGATGATAATTGCAAATTTATTTTCGTTGACGTGGGTTTTAATGGTTGCGCAACGGTGATGGTGTGTTCCTGAAAAGCAAGTTAAGTACTATCAGGATGAGAAAGATATAGCAAAAGCTACTTTAATTGGAAACAATCGATGCAGGTGCATTTAAAGAAGCCATATTCTTACCTCACGCAATGCCAAGAAAAACAAGTTTTCATTCGAAGATTCTGCCGTTTAAGATATGTAGTGGAACACGCATTTGGAATTTATCGAATAGATTTCGCCTTTTTCTAGCTGCTATAAATCTTGAAGAGGCCACGGTAAAGAAGTTATACTTTTCACAATTATGTTGAAATCTTGGATATGGATTAACATACACTGATGGTAGAGGAAATGCTGAAGCTGTAAACAATGAGTACCCAATTGCTTAGGATATATTTTATAATCTGAGGAAAGGTGAAGTGGAAAACGTTTGTCAACAGTTTCTTAAATATTTCAATGAATAAGGCAAACTGGATTGGTTAAATAACAAATAATTTATATAAACACTTAACTTAAAATTCATGGCAATTATGGCTTTAAACGCAGTCTCATATTTTTCAGGCTCTTTAGTTTTTATATTCCCTTAACTTACACATAATAGAAATTATAGCTTTAAACGCAGTCGCATATTTTTAAGCACTTTGGTTTTTAGATTTCTTAGAGTTAACTTAAATATCCTGGAATTGGGGGCCGTTCATGCAGTATCACTTCTTTTGGTGCTTAAGTATCTAGGAACGGCAAACAAATTTGGAATTCAACTTAATCAAGTCCTTATATTTTTTATATAATATCATACCTACTTTACTAGCAAAAATTATCCTTGACAAATTTTCCATCCATGGACAGCTGCAGTAAGTCCTTGTTCTATAATAGTTATGTTGTTAATGATGCCGGAGTGCTATGATTGTTTTTAGACTCACCGACGTAACTTTTTATTACTGAATGTATTTCTCAAGCAACGTTCTGCTGTTTGTCATGGTCTGTTTCTTCCATTTGAATAGCCACAAAAGTTTCTAACCAGGTATATTTTCGAGAGTTTTTGCTTTTTTCCGGTTATTGCCTAAATAATGTGAATTAACGCTGCATTTCATCAAATTGTTTGTTCTTCTTCTTTCATAGCGTTACAGCGCGGGGTGCGTCAAAGCTTCCTTCAAAATGCTCCTCCAAAGCGGACTATCTTGAGCTATTGCTTCGTAGTTACGTATTCCCAGCTTCTTAAGATCGTGTTCCACTGCGTCTATCCAACGGTTCCTCGGTCTGCCTTTTTCTGCTTTTCTATAAAAAAAATTCTAATTTTTTATATTATATTATTCGGCATGTTTTGTACCTTTTTCCGTGTTTTCGATGGCTCATCATTTACGCTCGAGCTGCTCGAGCTGTACTCATAAATATTGAGCTACACGAAGAAGAATGCTTCAAAATAATATTTTTGTGAAATGTGTTAAATTATGTGTTATATGTATATTATATGTAGATCTTACGATACTGTCATTTCCATTTTCTTACATTACATTTTTAATACATTGCACTTTAATATTACCTCAGTATTGTCCTGGCTCTGTCTGGTTGTAACATTGCCTTCTAGGCAAGACTGTTGGTCAAAACACCAAACCTTTGTTTCATATAAATCGTTTACTCCGCTTTCACTTTTCTTGGAGTTTTTATACAACGTAGCTCCCTCATATATTTTATATACCATAGACGGAGTATTAAGCGGATGACCGGTGTACTTCCAACCGCTCTCTAGATTTTCAGTATACCAGTATACAAGCCAACAGGGAAGCAGACGTCCTGTTGCGTTATAAAATAGGAGCAGCAGCGTACCATAAGAGAAAGCGCTGGCAGCATCTAACAAAGGGTCGATAGACCTATAATCTAATACCGGACATTGCGAAATGGTTTGGTATAAAGCACGGTGCGGTGGACTTTTATCTAACACAATTGCTTAGCGGCCATGGATGTTTCAAAGAATATTTGCGTCGCTTTCATTTGAAAATCGACCCTTTTTGTACTGTCTATCCAGACGCACTATAAAGTGCAAGGCACGTTGTATTTATTTGCCCGCGTTTTGACAACCAAAGAAACGAGTTCTTCAAGGCCTTCGGTGAATTCCCAACAAAATAAAATAAAATTATTGTCATTTTTATAATTTCTCATTATAATCATTAAAGAAAGCGGGCTGTCATTTTGAAAACAAGCATCTATTTAGTAAATTTAAATGTAATTCAATATGGCTAACATTTACGACGAGATTCTAGATTTTGACTTTTAAGAATCAAACAAGAAAAAAAAACAAGATCCACCAATTGATTTTCTATGTAGCCTTCAATCGCAAGTTGTTTGTACTCCTACAACTTGATGCCATAACTAAACAATTTGTTAGCTCGATTTTTCATCGGTTGTCACATCTGCTTGTCCAATTTAAGGACGCCGTGCGCTCCAAACAGCAAGCGGATGTCACACATGCCCTGGAGCGCTTTGCAACGGTTGCCAAACATTTGTTATCTGTTTACTGATGAGCTGAAATGTCAACGCAGTTGTTGTTTTAAAACCAAAAAAATGATGCGAAGCAAAAATAAGAAATACTTTGAGTGAAAAATTTTAAAATAACGCAGACTTTCAATATTAATCGATCTCGGACGACGGTTCATTAGTCAAATTGGCATTAGCACAAATGAATAGAGGAACTTATTGAGGCACACATGCTGCTTTACATGTACATATGCATACCTTCATCCACATGCTTATATGTGTGCATATTTGTAAATGCATACATCGTTGTCGTCGAGTGCATGCAACGCCTCAGCGTAAAAATCACTGCTGGGGCGGACAATGCAGCTAACAAACGTACATACGCCACCACCATGTGCATGTGCGTGCAACCATTTGTGGCAAGTAAGGTAAAATGCCTAATTAATAAAGCAAACAGCAGCGCATCCGATCGGTGAACGAGCACTTGAAACTCTCCTCGTACATAAGTATCTACGTTATAGGTCTATTAATCAATGTTTCCGATCCGTGGGCGAGGGTGTATTCCGTTACGAAGCAAGCGGCGGGCAGATCAAAAGTAAATTAATCAAAAATTTAAGAAAAATACACAAGCACGAGCAATTGCTATGAAAATATTATATTTGGAAATTGATTGTTGACATTGATATTTGTGTAGACGCGTCAAACGAGAGGCCTGAAGCTCCGAAGGACATAGACATTTTTTCTATAAAGATACACGCATTCAAGAGGTAGGCTGTATTAGAACTGGCGTGAGTTATTTGACTATTTCTACTCTCTTACGTTTCTTTCCTGGTCTTTCTGCAAGCAATCTCGCCAACATTAGAATTAATTATGTGGAACGAATCGAACAGTCGGCAAAATCATAAGAATAGTCAAAAAATGCTAAAATATTGATTGGGTGAAATGTTATGCGTGTTTTTGCTGTTGCAATTCGAACTATGCGCATAAATTCAAAATCAATTCAAATTTCTACTGCTTTGTTCATTTTTCTACGGTTGCCCGTTTTTCCTTTTTTCCTTTCGTTTTGTGACCTTAAAGGCATACGGAACAGGATGCATGCCGCCAAGGCATCCATTTGCCATTGAACGACTGACCATTGGTCCGTGGCAATGACGGCCGCATATAGCCGTCATCAGCTGACAGAAAAATATAAGAACATACATAAATACATACAAACGTACGTACATACATACGTATATTCTTCTAAATGACGGTGGGCGTACGCGCGTGCGACAGGATGTCAATTGTTCGCCATTCTTGGCTAATGTCCAGCTACCAACACGGTATCAATTGATTGAGCTGCCCCCTTATTTGATCCCTATGCAGATTGACCACTGTCTGCTATTTCTTCGATATTTTTTGAATAAATTTATTTGTTTATTCGAACCTCAGAAAAAAATATTTACTATCCCATTGGCAAAATAATTATTGTTATGTTAATGGTGAGCTGTGTTGGTCATCACAAAATTATTTAAGGGTGCTCTATGCATTCAATGGGGGCAATGGGGTGTCTTACGCATGAGAACGTCGGTCAATGGTTGAGAAAAGATGCGCTAAAAGGCAACTGTATTCAGGCGCAAAATTTATGAAGTTATTACCGAGCGGTAAAAAGATGCAAGTACATACGTACTAACATTGAGATTTTACCAGGGTTGTCCATTCACTGATATGAATTGTCATTGTCTGAATTGAGATGTCAAACGCTAAATATGCGCTGATACACACAAGTGGAGGTGTGGGGTATACTTCAAGTAAAAGGGAGTCGGTTCGTTTGAATTCTTGCTTATTAACTAACGACATGGTTTGTTTTACTTTGCTTTCGATATCCACATCATTGAGCTTTTCAAGGATAACCAATTTAGGCAAAGTGCTGTGTGGGATATTCTGTTTGAAGCTTAGACAAATATGTGGTGGAAAAAAGTCTCTTGTGAGACTACTTATTGTAAATAAATTTGAATCAGTTTGGTTGTAGCTATTCTTAAATATTGTCCAGAGCTGCGAACAATTCAAACTGCGGTCTAAAAAATTCAATTATTGTTTGTTTCTGTTTTTGATAAAGACAAAACATAAGAAATCAGTGTGTGATGTGTCAATTTAATACAAAACGGAAAAGTAAGATAGAAGTCTATATAATTAAAGAAAACAAATCAAAATGCATACATTGAAAAATAAATACAAAATAAAACAAAAATTAATTGGGCTTAACAACGTGGCGGTTGTCTAGCGAAACATTTGCATCAGCCCTAACGGTAGGCGCTATTAAGATTAGGGTGGTCCATCATTTAATGACAGAATTCATGGATTTCGACGTTGACCACTGGTGAGTAGTGCACCCAATATGGTATGCGAATGTTGTCGATTTCCGCATAAGTGCCTGTCAGCGGTCTAACGTAGCTGCAGACACGATCTCGTCCCAATCAGTACCTTCTAGTCAAATATTTTGCATAATAATTTCGGCTGTACTTATTAATGGAGCGAACCACCCGAGTAGATCAAATAGTTTAGCGATTGCTGAGAGTATCGCTCTTTTCGTAAGAATGTCGTGGTTTTCTATTGGCTTTGATATAAAATAGAATTGATCGGAACGAGCATTCCATCTTGTACCAAGTGCCTTTGCCGAACTAATATCTTCGAATGCCAGAAAATCTTCACTCAGCAAATGAGCTTTTGGTGCCCTTTAGAATTTATGGCGAAAGTAACAGTCTTCAGTTCGTCTAGACTGATTGGGTTTTTGGGCAGTTGCAAAAATTTGTTCACATCGTTATTGAAGACATATTTGTATAAACGCCAGCGGATGATCAGTTTAGTGTAGTGTATGAGTGTAGAGTACGGGACCCGGAGGAAGGGCGTTACTCAGGCTCATTACATTGGTAATCGGGCATGAGATGTTGAATACAACTAGAATGTAACGGCGTGATGAGGTAAAAGTAGTTGTCTCTGGAATCTGCAAGTATGTTGGTTGTTATTTTGTCCATATAACCTAATGATTCATATTCTGACACCACTTTAATGTATTCCTTTTACAGGGACGGATTTTTCGCAAGATGCGTTTCATTCCGGACGAATTGTGAGCAGGCATTCTTGAGCTTAATATTTGGCCTCTTTGAATGTTACTTTCCATTTTCGTTCCGCTTCGTAGTGGTACGGTATAGCTCCTCGTAATAAACGTCATCTTCAATAAGTTTTCCTCGTTTGAAATCTATTTGACAGACATTTTTCCATATTCGCCCACTTTGAAATTTCTCGTTTGTTTTCTATCGTTTGTTACATTCGATAGTGTACATTCTATATGTGATGATTGCATCGCAGTTTTATATGTCAATCTGATGATTTTGTAGTGATGAGATGCAATTATTTATATCCGTTTGCAGTCTTTTAGGGGAACTGCCACATTCAGTTTCGACTGCATTCAGGTTCAAGAAGATCTTCAACTGAGTATTGACTATAATCCGTTTTCATATCCCTCGCAAAGATTTTTCCAGACCGTGGTAAAACCTTTGTTCGTAAGCGGACGCTTTCTCACTATGCGGCTGGCTTCTCCATGCTTTTTTGATTCAAGTGGAACAGCTTTTCGACCGTGGTAAGTGGCTTATTTAAAATGTATTCCGACGACAACATATCAGTGTTATAGTCGCACGATGAACTAGTTATAGGTACCCATTGTATATATGTATATAATTATCTTTATTTAAATGGCCGTGAACATATCTCGGAATGTTGGCCTAGCCAAGCCCCCTTTAAGCACCTCTGTGTCATATGGTGGACGGTGAATGTTGTGTTCACTACTTCGCCTTCCTGGTCCGCTTTTTCTAATCTTGCAGAGAGATCAGCCAGAGTTTACATGTATCACGGTATCTACTATACGTATATATGTATCCTTATTGTAAATATGGGATACACGGAAAATTCTTCGCGGATTTAGTAAATAGACAAAAGAATATGCGCCTTGCCACAATGGTCGAAGTATAACACCCAAATCCAAACGAAGGCAGCACCGAGATTAAAGCAACAAATACTTGTATATATAGGTAAGTATATTATATTATATTTGTAAATTTTATATCCAAGTAAATTTAGAAGAGGTGCTTTATGTACGTGAAATACGAGCATATTGCAGTGAAATGCAAAAGCACGGACGAATTCACCAAGTCCGGCTTTAAGTGCGGCAGTAAAGATCACCAGATGAAGTGTTGTACCGAAACAGCAAATTTCATAATCTGCAAAAAAAAAAAAATAAGCGACTCCGCACATGCGATGACCAACAGCAAGTGCCCTTTATATCAAAGAGCACTCTCCAACTGAATTTGAATCACTGCGAAAAGGCACATAGCCTGCTCGAACAATCTTGGGGATGCCCCCGAACCACCCCTAGAGGAAAAGCCCTCTTAGAAGCGTTCGCTATGCTTGACATAGCGCTTATGAATTCAGGGAATCAGCAAGCATTTCAAAGAGTTGGGAAAGGCTCAATAATCGCCCTGATATTTGTTAGCTCTGGCCTTGTGAGTAGCACGAGATGGTCCCATAGCCAGTATTACACTGGCTCGCAATACATTGCGTCATAAGCAAACATGGTAGACCTAAGTCACTTAACTCCTACGATGGGAGATATCGAGTTGGAACTTTGGACCTTGAAGTGTTAAATATAATGATGGCCCATTTTAAGCCCACTGGAAATGCGGCTGAAAAGTCTAATCAAGTCATGAAGCAACGCACTAAAGCATGTGACGCAGCTATGGGTAAGACAAGGCCTAATAAATACTTTACTTTTATTTTATAATATTTAGTCTTATCTAACGATTTACACATGTTTGAAATAATGGAAATATTTGCATACATATTGGTTTTACCAATTCACAAAAAGTATATTTTTCTTCACCAATTGGGCTTCACCAATTCACGGTTTCTTCTTCTTTGTTTAAAAATTTTTTTACCAATTCACAGAAAGTATTTTCTTCTTTATTATAGAATTTTTTTCTGTTATTACAACGATAATCCAAAATATGCTTAAAAAATTAACAAAGTGATATGTATAGAAATATACTCTTGTATGTATGTAAAATATGAATAACAAGATTCATTTAATGCGACCTATGCGACCTTATTATCGAAAAGCTATTTTGCGACTGATTGCGATTTAGCTTTTACTCAATTTCTGACTGCTTTGTAGTTCTCGTGTGTTATTTGATTACATACACTTGCCAGGAAAAGTATCCATACACAAAGACATGAAAGCAGCACTTTAAGAAATTCATTGTAAAAAAACTAAAACATTTTAAACTTTTGTGGGAAATGTTAAGTCAGTAACTTTTCTACAATTTGTATACATTATTTCCTAAGCACATTTTTTAAGATTTAATTTTATAAAACGAAAACAAAAAACTTCAGTTCAACGAAGCAGAAAAAGTTTCCGTACACATGAAAACAGGGATCTCCGCAGTAGCAGTGGCGTATTCATACCCAATAACAGTTTTATTTTAGTTTGTAGTTGATTTTGGTGTAACTACAATACTTTGGAGTTATTTTAAAGTTTTTGCGCACAAGAAATAGCGATGGCCCTCAAAAGTAAGGAAAAAGTGTTGGCGACAGAAAAATTATCCTGAAACGAAATGAAGGCAAATCTTTCCGCGATTTGGGAAAATCATAGGAAGAAGTCACTCTTCTGAGCGGTATGTCGTGCAATACAATACAATACAACTGGTTCAATTGTGTCAAAGCCACGTTCTGGTCGACCTATCAAGCAGACCGTACGTGCAATCAGTCGAAATGGGAACGTGTTCTATTATCGGATGAAAGCAAATATTGCATATTTGGCATTAAAGGAGGAAAACTAGTCTGGCGTATGAGCAGTACTGCGCTCGAGAAAGAAAATCGTGTACCAAATGTGAAGTATGGCGGGGGAGGTGTGATGGACTGGGGATGTATGGCGGCGCAAGAAGTTGGCAAATTTGTTTTTATATAGTCAACAATGGATCAATTTTTTTATTTAAATAATTTAGAGACTAGCACGTTGTAAAGCGTTCAACAGTTGGATGTTGGTGATGATTTCTGGTTTCAGCATGATAATGATTCCAAGCATTCGGCATATAATGTTAAGCTGTGATTGCTGTATAACACAAATCACCAATCGCTCCAAATAACGCCAGCAACATTTCTTTGCCTTTGCCACACGTACTGCCGGCAAGCGATTTAAGGACTCTAGTAGTAATTGCGGTTGCGTGCGCTAACAAGGAGAGTAAACTATCAAAGGTGACACCCAAAATTTTGGGTCACAAATAATACAAAAATGTTTAATTTATAAATGCCCCCACATTGTTGAAACTGTTACACAATCAACGGATTTAAAAGTCACCGAAAATTTGTGGTCGGTTTTGAAGACAAATATAATTAGTTAAAAAAGTCAAACCGTTTGTGTTTTATTCAAAAAAGTTCAAAAGTTGAAGCGCTCTTACTGAAAAACCCTATATGAGAAAATTTAACATCCATAACAAATCTGATTTTAAGAAGGCGACACTTGAAGAGTGGAACCAAATTAGTCTAGAACACACAACAAATCGGTTGATTTCATGCCACGTAGACTTCAAGCTGTAATTGGTAATAAAGAATACATAGATACTGTCAACTCAGATGATTCATGCTGCTCGCTAAAAATACATCTCATTTGGGACCAGGCACAGTCAATAGTATCTTACTAAGCTGGACTTGCGAAACAGTACATCTACGTAACAAACCCTTAACTCCAGCCTCAATAGCTTTAATTTTTCACTGCGGTACCACCGTTTAAGCGTTGTTTCGCAGGATCAGTATGATTTTTCATATATGTTTCTGACTTTTCTTTACTTTTCCCGCAGTTCTTGTAGCGCATTCGCGGACCATTCTTTCAACTTGCCCCACACCATTTTCGATTGTAGCATTTGATTTACAATGTTGCCTCGAATTGTGCTCTCTTTTTTATTATTTCTTTGATCGACGTTCTTTCAGATACATACAGTGGTCACACAATTTATTCGTACACTCTGCGAAGTACGTAAAAAGTTTTCGCTTTGCGCTAAATATTTCCTGTAACAATATATTTCTTTTGGGCCACTGCAAGAATGTTACATCCCTAAAAAATTGCCGCAAACCAAACTCCCATTACTTCAACTCATCCTGGGGAAAGCAGGCACATGTGGCAAAATGCTGCAAAACATTTATTCGTGCACTTTCAGCTCATGATATTATTGCTGCAAAACTAACAGTAAAAATCGTTTGTGTTTTTACTAATATTGCTGAAAACTAAGTAAGATAGGGTCTTAGTCTAAAAAGGCACTTATTCTAAAAACTATTTCCGCCTCCTTTGCGTATGTTTTCGGCATCAGAGCTTTTCCTCATATGGAAGTACTGTAATTGCGTGATAAACTTGAGCCTTGAATAAATCTATATATTTAATTCCATCACACCCTCTTCATTAAATAAGGTCGAATCCCATCTAGGAAGATCCAATAACAACAGACATCTAACCTGTCTATCGATCTAGCAGTTGGCTGTGGCTATGCTGGCTTGGACTAATCAGACGTTTTACGCTAAACTATAACTTGTCTTTGACAACACATTCAAAGAGTTTAGACACTGCAGATAATTTTGTAATTCGTAATATCGCTCTTAGTGACGCTCTTGTAAATTGGAGTGACTGAAGTCAGCTTCTAATCATCGATAAATATTCCTTCAGCCAAGAGTTTTTTAAAAATTGGTTTTAAAGGTTGCACCATAGAGCCAAAATTTTGATGTAATGCTACAGGAAAACCATCGGCAACAGTTTGAGAAGAGTTTTTAGTTCATTATCTGAAAGAAGAAGTGAACCGAGGTTAGGTTAGGTTGGACGTGGCTGATCCTGTAGATCGCGCATAGATCAGAAATTTATCCATAGCGATATTAAGAGTTTAAGAAATTTATATTTTGTTTTTAATACACAGTTCAGATAATTAAGTAGGCTGCTAATTTTTTGGTCTCACTTTCTAAGGTTGAAAACGGTGCAGAACCTGAGCAGTTTATTCTTGTTTTGCTAAGTGCAGGTTAGTCACTTCTTTAAATATTGTGCATGTATTGTTCTGCACTAGCTCCAGTTTGGCCGCGTACGATGGAGTCAGATAGTGCCTCGTCCCTTCTTTAGTTCGCTTCATGAATCATTGCTTCATCTACATTGGGTACAAGGAACCAACAAAAATAGTTCATTGAAAAGAAAGGCTTTATATAGTTTTTATAAAATCCAATTTATTTTAAATTCATCCAAGGATATTTAGTTTTCAGTATTATGAAAATAAATATTCCATCAATAACATACAAACAAAACAAAACATTCATTCGCCTTTAAAACCCATGGAAGACATTTAAGCTCAATTCTCGCGCAGCATTTTCTTGAGCATAGCCATTGAGGTAATTGTGCGCTGGGGGATATTCCAATCCAGTAAATCCCATAGTTGCTCTATAGGATTCAAATCTATTGATTGTTGATGTGTTCGAAGCTGATGAGGAACGCTATAAAGTAACCAGAGCTTAACTATGTCTGCAGTATACTTCGGATCGTTATCCTCCTTAAACTAATAGCGATTTCATGTACCTAATTCCTCAGCACTTTGCTTCAAATTTCTTTTCAAAATATTAAGGTATGTTAAGGTCTATAGGGAACTCAATGAATTCCATTATTCCCACACTTTTACTAGATATGCATCCCCATATCATTGCTCTACCAGCGACATGCTTCACAGTAGGGATTAAGTTGCACTTATCGAGTACCGAACCCTTTTTTCGGCACACAATCTTACATCCTTTGATCCTAAAGACGCAAAATTTGCTCTCATCGGAGAAAAAACCCTTCTCCATAAACTCGTGATCCTCGTATGCCCGCTTTTTTAATACTCGTTTGCCTATTAACTGACAATATGAAGGGCTTTTTGTGAGCGATATGACACACTGCTTTCCTTAAAATTATGCGAATTGTGTCAGTGCAGACGATCTGTTTAAAACATTTATATATACATTTTGGGCAATTTTGGATGCTGATAGTCGGGAATTCTACCAGAATGCCACGAGTTTCACGCTGTGTTAATGTTTTTGGGCGTCATGAACATGACCGAGACACAAAAAAACCGGTTTGTAATTTTGTATCACTCTCCGTACAGAAGAATGTGTTCTTCCAACTATCAGGCCGATCCCACGATATGTTTTTCTTTCTTTGAACAGTTTAATCAAAACTTCCTTTTCAGATCATCTTATTTCTCTTCCTTCAGGTGGTATTATATATTTTAAATTTGAAAATAAAAAAAGACTAGAATAAAAACCGCCTTAAATAATTTTACGAAAATAAGTAAGAATATGACTTCGAATGCTGTGAGATTGTGCAAGAAACTAGCAATAAGGCATATAAAGTAATTTTTCTTGGAATTTGGTAAAGATAAGTTATTTTTGGATGAAGTGAAATAAGGCAGAAGCATGCTTGCAGACCTTTTCCGGCGAGTTTATATCTAGTCCTTGTTTGTAGAGAGGTGGTTGCATACCGGCCGTGATAGCTACAGGCTCGTTTCCCTCAATTCCCTTGTGTCCTGGAATCCAGTAGATGGTGCCCTGTTTCTTAGCTCCTCGGTGAGAAGAAAGCAGTCCTTATAAAAATCAGTATTATGAATTGACTTTTTCATGGATTTAATAAATGGATAGCCAAAAATTTCGACCGTCGTAGCCGAATGAGTTGGGGCGTGACTACCAATCGCAAGACTTTCGAGTCTCGGTGAAACACCAAAATAAAGAAAAAGAAAGTCGGCTTAAAACTGCAGGTTCCTCCATTTGGGGAAACAACATCAAGGGGCACGCCACAAATAGCCAAACACCCAAAAAGGGTGTACGTGCCAATTATACATATATACTATATAAATTTCATATATCGCCAAAATATTTTAAGACAATTACTTAAGAAAAGAGTGTTATAAGCACTTTTGGTAAATTACATATAACAAATAGTATTGTAAATATAAATTATACGAAACTACTATATAAAATTACTTATCTAGACATAATTTAGCCCCTTTACTTGTTTATTTCAGTGCTACATAGTGCAATCTAAATTAATCACTCTATCGAAGGACTTATACTTTTGGTAAATGGCGTCGGACGTCAATCATATTTTGCACTTGTGAACTAGACAGCCGCAGTATATGAACAGACAAGGGCAAAATACAGATTTCCTTCACTCAAAATAATTGGTTTTTGGTTGTTTATTGAAAAAGTTGTTCAAAAACAAGATTGGGTGATTAATTTTGCGCCGCCCTTTATAAGTATGGGAAATAAAAATTTGGAGTTTAGTTTATTCAGCTAAATAAAACTGTATAAAGTTGGTTCTAAATTTTGAAAAAAAAAAAACAAAACTATTGTAATTGCTATTGGTTACTACTTTTTTCGTTTTCTGCACCAAAAAAGTTGGATAAGTTGTGATGACAGAAGCCATGTTCACAAGTTGAACGATGTCGTCGAACGCCCTTGCTTTCGCTACTCACATTCACTTAGAACTGCGAAACGTTTCAGGCATAAATCTTAATTTTAAGTGTTTGATTTGGATTAAATAATTTCTTTTCGGTTAACACAAATCCAATTTAGAAAATATATGGAAGCAAGAATGTTTTCGAAAACAGAGACATACATACATCCATATGTTCGTGTGTCTGTGAGTGGCAGTAAAGTGTATTTAAGGATGAGGGCGTGCGGGCTAATACTGTAGCGGAATTGCACTAATAAGCCGACACGTACATGACCACGTCATGTCACCAAAGGCAAGAAAAGCGCCGTAGCTTGAAATGCGCTTGTTGGCAGACATTTACGCTCGCAGGTCATGCCGCGCTCATAAATACTACCACACAACCGCGCTTTTTATGCCAGCCAGTTGTACTCTACAATATATGTATGCATGTTTGTATGCACATCTTCGCATATGTATGTACGTATATGCATTTAGCATAGTATAACACATGCCTGCCTTTCAAGCCAGGAGGATGTGACAACGTAAATCCTATCCACTGCTGCGCGATCTCCTGGTCTCACGAAGCTCAAACATGGGCCATAAATTTCATGAGCACACGAGCATTGAGTACGGATTTATGTAACAGGAGCAATGTTAAAAAGTATGGTTAAGAGCTAAAACGCAAATGGAAAGAGAGCGACGAGATGAGAAAGTGTATGAGAAGGCAAATCCTGCACAACCGCTGCCGTGTTAGCGCATTTAATCTACTTTAAACTTTGTCGCCTCTTGCGAAATGAACAAGGATTGCATTTGAATTGCGCAGCATTGCAAAGGTTCAAGGGGGGAGTGAAGTGGTAATAAGTATATAGATGTGGGTGTCACACTGCGTTATCAACGCTAGCAATAGTCTAGCAACTGGGGCCGTTTCCACTGCTCGCTTTATTATTTGCGTTAAAAAAAAATTACACTGAAGTATCCTTTACGATGTAACTCAAATGTTGGCAGTTGCAAGTATTTCGCGGGCAAATTATGTTGCATACATACACATAGATGTGCAGATATTTATTGGTGTGCACGCGTATCAGCGAATCTACGTCAAATACAGTGTGTTAGTGAAATACAAAAAGCGATAGAATCATAACGAATAACAAATAAATTACTCCAACAGTATCGATGGTAATGACACATTCTCAAAACTGCGAAGATCTATAATGTGTTGTCCGATAACTATAACCACTTCCAAATTTCTGTTTATTATATCAAAATCCCAGTGAGAGGAGTCTAGTTGAGTTGAAGGGAGTACGAAATTTCCATGGATAATAAAGGGTTTTCCAATAACAGGTGTTATCTATCGCTACCGAGAGATGTATAATGATTTTTATGGCCGGAATTGGATGGTATTGATCTGGACAACGTTTATTTTCAACAAGACGGCGATACGTGCCACACAAGCAACGACACCATTCATATTTTACGGGAAAAGTTTCTGGACCGTGTTATCTCTCGAAGAGGTGATCACAATTGACCACCGAGATTTTGTGATTTTTTGTGCCCAGGGTCGATTCAAGACCTCAAAGATGGAATTCGTGAGGCTATCGAGGACATATGGCATCCACTTTGCAATTCGGTTATGGAAAATTTCATGAAAAGGATATTGTCCTGTAAGCGTGGTCATGGTGGTTTCTGAGAGAAAAAAGCGCGCAAGAAATGGCATTTCTGCTCTGTAATGTTCGGCTTCCACCGTAGCCGAATGGGTTGCTGCGTGGCTACCATTCCGAATTGAAAGAGAACGTAGTTTCGAATCGTGGGAAGGATCAAAAATTAAGAACATGTTTTTTCTAATAGCGATCGCCCCTCGGCATGCAATGGCAAACCTCCGAGTGTATTTCTGTCATAAAAAAGCTCCTCATAAAAATATCTGCCGTTCCGAGTCGACTTGAAAGTGTAGGTCGCTCCATTTGTGGAACAACATCAAGGCGCACGCTACAAATAAGAGGAAGAGCTCGGGCAAACACCCAAAAGTGGTGTACGCGCTAATGTATATGTATTTATATATAAGGTTTGGCAAATTATCATAAATAGTTTAATGCCAGATCAACGGTTCCAAATTGTGGAAATGTACCTCGAAAAAAAAAACCAATTTGGTCGCGAAGTTCATAGAGCGAAGTTTTGAAGAGGATGCCGAAATATGGATTCGTCGTCGTTCCTTCGTTTACCTGGAACATTTTACGTAGGAATCCTGGCTTACGCGTCTATAAAATATAGCTCGTGCCATAGCCTATGCTTGGTTTTCAATCTTATTGCCGCACTGCTAACGACGTATTTTACTTGCAGATCTACTGAAAGAAAGTTTAAGGTCGCATGTACTCTTGCGAACCCTTTGAATGTTCACACCCTTCTCACAATACCACAATATAATTGTAGAGAATTGGCCTAACTACCGCTGTCTAGAATCAATGTAAAAAAATACACGCGTACACTTCTGTCAGGTGCTTGGCCGAGCTCCTCCTGTTATTTTGTTACGTGCGTCTTAATGTTGTTCCACAAATAGAGCGACCTACTCCGAACGGCAAATTGTTTTTTATGAGGAGCTTTTTCATTCATACAAATATCTTCAAAGGTTTGCCATTTCTTACACACTCCCGAATGGTAGCGACGCACCAACCCATTCGGTTACGGCGGCCTCGTCCGAGTCAATGTATTATTCAACAATTTTTTCCCAATTGAGCTTCTATCGGAGCACTACGCCTACTCTATCTGCAACAGTTTAGCTTTCTATCCAGTACAAGACCTAGATATTTATGCCTGTGTGTCTAAGGTTGTCCCCCAGGGTAGTTGTTTAAGATCAGGTGTCCTATATCTACTATTAAAAAGTATATGATCCGTTATTTCCAGTTTTATTGCTAGTCGTCGACTACTACACTGAAATGATAGTTTATTGAAAGAATAATTGCGAAACTTTTCTACGGCATACGGAAGCTCTTATTTCTTCTAATACGTCGGCTTATTCTGCCAATACATCATTTCAGTGTTAGATCCTACCCCCTTATTCGCCTGATCTTTTGTCGAGTGGTTGGTACATACCTGTATTATATTTGCCCAGATGAAGTCTACTTTAAAAGTACCAATATTAGGGTCCGGCGAGACAAAACGAAACATGTTCTGAAAAAGCTGAGAAAAGAAGGCCGCTAGGGCAATTTGAATCTCGCATAAAGCTTTACAGAGGTAGAGGAGGAGTAGGCGCTTTTGAAAGGTAGTAAAACACTCGGAGTTTTGCCATTGACTGACGAATGGAAATCGCTATTAGGAAAAATATTTTCTTTCATTTTGGAATTTCGGGACCAGAGCGGATTTCCAACGCGGCCGCATTCAGACGAGTAGTCTGCTCCATTTTTTTATGTAGGAAGTTTTTGGGTGCATATTTCTTGTGGTGTGCTTAAGTATAGGAAGAGTATTTTGCTGCATTTATGTAAATAAAGTGCAAGTCTACCAGCATTTATTCTGTACAAAATCAAAGTATCGTAATTTTTAAGAAATGTTTTACCACTGTATCATGGCGAAAAACTTTGACTCGACACTGTTGCTTTAGCTGCCATTCCTAATATCAGCATTTCAGTAGTTTCTCATATAGCGGACAATCCACTTAATGTTTTTATATACATACATACATACATACATACATTTTTTTGTGCTCTATGTTTACTGAGATTTAACAAGTTATGGCCACTACAGCCGAACGCCACTTATGTAGGTACTTACAAGTAATAAGGATTATATGAATGAGAAAGAGGTTCTTTATACACCGCATTTTTTCACAGATAATTTTTTTTTTCCACTGTTCTGAGCTTCAAATGGCGATTTGGAGGTGATTTGCATAGAAAGGACTCATTTACGTGCGTCGCCAGTAGCAAAGTAGAAAACATTGTTTTAGTAGCTATTTTGAGGCGCAATAAAGAAAAATAGAAGAACAGAAAAAAAATTAAATATTTTTTGGAATTTTAAAGTAACATATTTAAAAAAAAAAATACTCGCAGCTGCCTAAACCCACCCGTTGCGTGCATATTGCAGTGGTAAGAAATAACTGAAAATTAGAAATGACAAACGATCTAACAAAACCACAAATTGCCTCCATGCGCCAGATTTTTCAATAGCCTTTCAAAATTTTCGAATATTCAAAAGCAATTTACGTGCAACATATGAGCTAGCCACAAGTGCATGTGGCTAGAAAGCTAACATTAACCGCAGAAAGACGTAAAAATAATAGCTAGTCGAAATATCTAGGTGCAAAACTGAAGCAAAAAATATTTTTTAAGACATTTTTTTTTTTTGCCTTTTTTATTTGGATTTTGTTTTTAATAAACTTACCACATGTGAGCATATGCTATTGCGCTACCATTACAGCGTACAAGTGCACCTCGGGACGCCAATTAACGCAGATATTGCGCCCCGACACGTAAGTGGTAAATTAGCTGCTAAGATCCAAAGATCTATCTATGCGCCACGCCATCATGCCACATCAAGCAACTTGCCGTATTTAGATTGTATGCATTCATGCCGAAGGTGAGATTCTGTGTTTAGGCCACCACCGCCACTGTCGCCTCTTCTGCTGCCGACGTCGCTCGCCTGACAGCGCCTGTGATGTGTCTGGAACAGCTGCAACATGTCCGAACACTCATAAAGGTATTAATTAACTTGTTAATTTTGCATTTGGCGATGAGGAAAATTTGTTGCATTTTCCGTGAAAATCTAAATAAATAAGCCGCCGTGCGTCTGCCAAATGCTGCAGCAGTCAAGTGCCATGTGACATATTCGCACACGCATGTTGCACATTCACACCGCGCATTTGTTGTGCTACATTTTGTTTCGCGGAGTGTTACAGCCATAATTATTGTGTGAGGTGAAACATGCACTGAGTGATAATTCTGCTGATGGATTGCAAGTGGCTAGAGAATTCCTGTACAGGGTGACGATTATAAAATATTTATTTGTAATAAATATAATTTCAGTCAAATATTTATTTTATAAGTAGAAGTGCGCAAATAAACTAGTGTTTGAAATTAATTGCTTCTCTTAAAATCGGTTATGATCCATTTCTAGAAAATGATTGACAAAATTGATTGTAACAACCACATCAAGTGATTGACTAGATGAATTATAGAGAAGCAACCTTAGAGCTAGTTTCCCTACGAAATGAGAGCATTGTGTCTCAAAATCTGCTCTTGGAAAGATGGGCTTCGTGTCAAGTCAGCGAGTTCTGGGTAAGTGCACAAATGTGCACGGTCGCGAGATCTTTCTATCCACCGGTAGATCAAAGGCACTCGGGGGAATTTCTATGGCTAACTAAGCCGCAGCTGTCGAATTTCGTCAAGACGTTGTCCATTAGGTATTTATGTGGTGAGACCTTGTATTGTGTTGAGTCCTTTCTGCAGCAGTCGTATAGAGGATTAGATGATTGCAGCTTTGTTGTATGTTCTTCTCAGTTGTCCTGCTCTTGCCAACTTGACTCTCTGTTTTTACAACACCAATAGATATAGCGGATTTAGACATCACACACCTGATGAATTTCGTTAGTAGTATTAAGCAGTTAATACATTGCTAACCGATCACAAGTTAACTTTTGTTTTCGTGGCCAAGCGTTGGTGACCGGTCACGGTTAAACTCACGATCATCTTTTTTCCTCATCTTTGTACGGGGAACTGTTGGAAATATTGTGGTGTAATTATTTAGTTCGCGTACTTAGAAAAAATAGTTACTGTCAGGAAAAAAAATCCGACTAGGGCGTGTAGAGTATGTTCTTCGAAAGGAAAACGGAGCGAAAACACAATGCACAAAACTTATGGTGTACCATAACATGTACATAAGTGATTGTTATACTTTTTGTCATACGAAAAATAAATATTAAAAGTTGAGTGATAAATAAAATTTATTAAATTTTATTAATTTATTAAAGTTTATGTATATTGTTTTACTTCTACATGCGCTTTCAAAACAATAGCCGGATACATGAGGAAATTTTCAGAAAAGTTTCCGGTTGGCAATGTGCTAACACAACCGTAAGTAGTCGTGGTTCGGTTTTACGACAACCTTCAAACATAATCTAGAATATTTTCTCCTACCCTCCCTTTCCTGTACTTCGTCTTTTATTCTTTCAATTTTATCACAAAGCAAAAATGTGTGTGTCTCGTCTAATTGGGCACTTGCACGGGCAACCATTCAATCTAAAAAAACCAAACAACTAAAAACTAAAAGTGACCAGTTAAGGAGCAATTAGTGGTGCTGTACCTTAGCCATAACCTTAATCATCGTATATATCTATTTTCGAACTGTGAAATACTTTATTTGTTTTAAAATTTGCGATAAAAATCAACAACGAAAAATTAATTGACCTAGTGGAAAATTATCCATGTTTTTATGACAAAATGCAAATGTTATCATTAATTCTACTTCAATATCAGCTGTTTGCGATTACTGTATGACTAATCAACGAATGCTGTAATGTTGCGGCTATGGTTATGATTACGGCTATGGAGTTGTGGGTACGGTACCACTAACTGCAACTTTACCATATAGTGCTCAAAATAGTTGTGCTCATGAGTACCTATTCATGTACTTTCATATCGTAAGGGACAATGTTTGCTCAGTATAATGATCCCTCTCAGCGCGGTTTATTTGAACGCCCGACTAGGTCGATTGACGACAGCGGACTGAGCTGAGAGACACTGGCTCCTGAATCAATTTTCGAAGAAACTGAAGGAGATAGAAACCCATCAAACAACCTTCGAGCATTTTCGAAAGTATAGTAACTTCAGGAAAGGAATAAAGGCAGACATTTTACGATGCTTCGATGGCTGGAGTTGTGGATCCACATTATCAGAGAATATTTTTTCTTAATTTTACCTGAATGGTAGTCATCTACGATCACCCAACGACGGCTACGGTGACCGCTGAATTTAGCTATTATTATTATGACTTGTTCAATATTTCAAAATCACAGCAATTAAAATTTAGCAAAGTGCGTATGCTACAAGTGTAAAACGTTTTATAGATCAGTACTGGAATAAACCAGTATTCAGTAACTGCTGTTCCATATTATGGAAAGAATATAGAGGGGGCGACATCAGAGTAAATTCTTAGGCTTGAATCGGGGCACAAAAGACCAAAAGGTTGAAGCGTAAATCTCATTCATTCAAAACTTAAACACAAGCCATGCATTTATAAAAATAACAGACATTAGAAAAAGGAAAATATTTAGTAAAAACTGGCCAAAATGTTGATGTGCTTTCATTTGACGCTGTCTGTATGTATGAAATAAAAATAAAATAAGTTACAATGCCAGCATTGTCAATAGCCGCATCTCGTGTTATATTCCAGTGCAAACTCAGATCTTTTCAATGCGGTCTTCGATTCTTATGTATGTGGCGTCCGAAGTGTGTCAAAAAATTTGTAAAAAGAAATACAGAGATAGTAAAACTAATTCCTTCAATAGAGCTATGGATTATTTAAATCTGCACATTGGCTAGCTCGAGGAAACCTCAATAATTACAGCTTCTAAATGAAATCATCGCTTTATTTTTGATGCCGCTCATATCTGAAATCAATCAGCGAGTTACATTCAAAAGACGTCTGAGTTGGATTCATGTCATTATGATTTATGACTGATATGGGGTCGCCAGCCTCAAGACAGGTTTTTCTCACCTCATTTCTTTTGTTCCCTTCCTTTCCACCGAACGTTCTCTCTTTGAGAGGTATTCAGCCTCCAGTAAGGGTTAGCAACACCACCGCGCGCAGACGAAATGAGGATATTGGAAGTAATAGGTGAAAGGCATCACGTCGTAAGATCTGCCATTAAATTACACATCCCTTTTCTTTTTGGTGTCAGATGTACAAAATTATAAGACCGGTGCTCACCTACTTAACATACTGTGAACCATGGGTCCTTAAAGTTAATGACGTGAATTCACTAATGCGATTTGAAAGAAAAATTCTTAAAAGAATATTCGGCCCTATACGATTAGAAGACGGTACATGTCGTATACGGTGTAACCACGAGCTGAGTGCCTTAATCGAGGGAGGAAACGCGCTTTTAAGGTTCCAAAGAAAAGAGGTCGGCCGAGGAGACGATAGTTGCAAGACGTAGAAGACGATATACGAAATATGAGAATCTCACAACATAAAGCGAAAGCGGGCTGTTGAGAAGAATGGAGGCGTATTGTAGAGGAGGCCATGGTCACACCGGACTGCAATGCCAAGATGATGATGATGACGTCTGAGTTAAAAGAAATCTACTTCTTATGCTTCTTTCTGTTTTATTTAAAAGAAATTAGAATCTTCACAAAACACCAGTAAACAGTGGTTCAGTAAAATTCTACCCCCACTTATAAATTGAATCGATTCTAAGTTTTATAAAGTGAAACATCTTCGGTTCTTTTTAACATTTACACATTTTTTTTTTATTTTAGGAAACAATTTACTTTTAACTTTACTTTTACTTTACTTTTTGGGAACTAAAAAATATTTTTTTCTTCAAAATTTGTGTGAAACAACTTTGAAAACCCCTTTCCTTAGATTTTTTTCTTTTTTGTTTTATAAAAACAGGAGAGGGCACTACCACTGGCTTTTCTTTTCGTATGAAGATTGTAGGTATACCCCTCTCAACCTACAAACTGCGTTGTATAAGTAGCATTGTGCATAGCGTTACAAAAAGCATCTGACCAAAATGGGACGCCAGGCTCTCAAATACGCTATTTAATTGATCAAGGAAAAACGCCCCTGTGTTAGTTGCTTTGATCACAGGCCACTGCCTCCTAGGTCGGCATGCTCAAAGATTGAGAATGAAGAGGAGGAAGTGTCTCTCAGACATTTTCTCTGTCACTGTTCTGCTTGGCATACCACTAGGTTTAGATAATTTCGCTCCTCGCTTCTAAATGATACTGATTTAATTATCAGCCAGATCAATGGGTTTGCACTTAGAACAAAATGGTCTCACAATGAATCGGCAACGGTCTAGATAAATTGGCTTAAAGACCGACTGGCACTTTTACTTATCTACCTACCTACTATGGTCAGATACTCTTAAGTTTTCTAGTTTAATTAAAAGAATTAATATTTTTCCTAAAAATTTTGAACAAAATAACACGATTTTTCTTCTACAGAAATTTGTTTGGATATATTTTATTCTTAAAAATAACAGATTTTTTTAAATGTAGGAAAGAAACGAAAATATTTCGCTTCACAAACCCTATACTAAAATTTGCAATATGAACAAATCTCAAAATAATCAAATTTTGTTCAAAGCTTTTTCAGTTCACTCCTTATTATTATTATTTTATTATTATTATATTACATTCTGATTAAGAAAAAGAAGTTAACTTTTCCTAGGCCATGAAACGGCTATGGACCTTCTAATTACACAAATAAACCGATTTTCAGATGAATTAACGACAAAGTGCAGAATACTTTGATCACTTGTCATGGAATCGCTCGAAGTCTTTCCGTTTACAATATAAACCCAAATCAAATTTCCTTACCCTGTCTTTGCATGAAGATAGGGAAAGTACTCAACGAAATGCAACCCAGAGAACTCTTAGCACTTCGCTAATTGCACCTGTCCCAATTATGTAGGCAAATACTTAAAAATCCCGCAGGCAAAGAGAATTTCCCGCATTGTAAGCGTTCCATCATCAAAAAGCAATAATAAATAGAAAAACGCACACATACCAACAAACATGCAAATATTACTTATTTGTAAACAAATATTGCGCGAACGTGCTTCAAAAGACGTTTTTCAGCGATGGCTCAGTTCGCGCGCTAAAGATGCATTCGCCCCCCACACCGAACGCCAATTTGACTGCCGTGTCAATGCTAAGGCAGAAGAGTTTACATTTCATGGCAAGGCAACACCTTCTGTGTCCATACTTACACGCATACCACGAACATGCAATGCATCGATGCACCGTTGGATCATACTGTTGCACGAATACAATCCTTTTGATCATCGCTGGCAGCTGACTGCTACGGCGCTGTTTGGCTGCCAGGCAGACTATCATACATATGCACATATGTATGTGTGTGTAATTTCGGTTAGTTGGTGAGTTGAGTTGTTTGGCAGACTGGCTGTCCGATTGGGCAACTGCTGCCGCAGAACACCATACGCCGACGGAGGTGGCAAGCGCACGTCAAAATGTATTTTTGGTCGCCGCCGCACAGCCCAGTGCGGACAGCAAACAAAGCGGAGAAAAGGTGGTGCGGCGGTTGGTTTGAAGGGTGGCGGGCTGTCAATATGCTGAAACTGCAACAGGAGATCATAAACAATTTCTAATTCGATTTCAAAAAGGCAATCGAGTGCGATCGACACTCGCATACCTACAAACAAATACATGTTCACAAATATTCATAAGTATGTATGTCTGCTTGCACTCGTACACAAAATATGAGTTCTATCTTGGCATTCGCTATTCCCCTTTAATGAGCGCACCAATTGACGCACCAAATTGCACCGGCTGAGACGTTGGAGCGCTACGGATGTTATGACTTATCAAAATTATGCGTTGCTCATAATATTTTCCAAACAAATTGTTCATCGTTTAGCTCAACGCCTACATCACACACCTAACGCTGCAGCCCCAACACTGATGGCGCACTCCCGTGCCTGCCCCTGCACACCTTCACATCACTCGCCACGCTTCACTTTGTGCTCTTTGAATTTCTTGGATTTTAGTTAAAATTAGCCGCGACGAAACGTGCCACACCGTGTGGCTGCAGGCGGTTGGCTGCATTTGGGTGCATTCCATATTAAAGCGCGTGATGGCCGCGGCGATGGGCAGAGGTGCGGCTGCGGTGTGTGATGTTACATTTGCTTGGCATGTTGGCGAAATAATATTTTACTACCTGGCAGGAATGATGTTTATTTGTTGTTAGCATTTTTGCAAACACGCGAATTCACTTTGGAGTTTTGCATTTTTTCCAATTTCGTTGTATTAGTGGACATTTGCTTGTTGGCTGTGGCACATTTTTATGATGAATTTCCTTGAGTTGGCAGTTGACAAATCGAGCAAATTTGTGGGGCTATAAAGGAGACACATTCATCATTTTGTTCAAAAAGGAAAAAAGGAAGATAAATAAGCTACAGAGGTTTTAAAAATCTGTTCAAAGAGGCCATGTTACGATTGGTAAGGTACACATGTATACAAATTTGTTAATGATTTTCCGACCAAAGAAAAACATTTGCAAACATTTTCCATCCCAAACATTAGTAGGCACTCATATGTTTTGGTATATGTATGTATGTACGTAGTATTTAAATGTCAAGTAACGTATAGGTATTCGACCAGGATTATATTTTATATGTACATAAGACCTTATTTGACTATGATGCTAATAGTTTGCCACAATATTTTCAAAAATTATCCTACAAAGACCAATACTTTTGGCAAAAGCAGTTCAGGATTTAGAAAGAAAATTAAATCAAAATCTGACGTAGGACATATCAGATAGGAGCCTGTGGAATACTAACATATATGTTCTTCTTTCAGCTGTGAGCTTGACGAACAAACGGAGAACGTTTTAATTTTTTGAGATTCTTTTGATATTCCCACATATAAAGTTGGAGTTCAAGATTCGATTGGGTAAACTGTCGAACTGCTCCACTCAACCTTAGCCTACAGGTCAACATTTTATGTATGTACATTATTTTCATGTATCATTTCTTTCAATTAAAAGAGTGAATAGCATAGCGGAAAGAATTTCTAACTATCAATTGCAATTTTGGCGAAATCCAAACTTGAAGTATCAGCCGACGGAATTCTTTACTTAATTTTACATACTATTATTTCCCTACTATAGAGCTATGTTTTGCTTGTTGTCACGCTCCATGCGAATGTAGAGATGTATTTATTCGGGACCATTGTGATACCACTTATTTGGTCCAAGTCTCGTTCTGTAATTCCCAATGTGGTGAAACCGCTTCGTCTCTCTAATAACCGATGAAAAATTGTGGATGGTGGCGAATTCCAAGTCTGCCACACAACCAAAGAAGTAAGAATTGAGACACACATTCTGGTAAGAGCGTGACAGTGGCAGAGAGAGTGTTCAACACTCTCCACTCCCCCCTCGTTTCTGCAAGTGTCACAGAAGTCCTTAGAGAGAAGCTTGATACACTTGCTTGGTGATAATAACAAACACTGTAGTAATGGAAGACTAATCTAGATTGATGAGGGACTTACTTCTGTTCTGAGAGACCGGTTTCTGTTTTCATTCGTTCTAGGCCAAACCGGTCTAGTCACCTCACATGTGAGCTCCGTGGCCCATCTACAGTTGGCTTGCGCGTTGTAGACCGACCAGATCCAGAGCTTGCTTGAGGATAACCAAATTTTTTTACTGAGCAAAATTAACTGATCAGCTCATTTGCGATGCAAATTCCAGGAATCTCTAAGTATCTATGTCTAGGAACGCAAGTCACATTTATGGTGCTTCGATTAGCTAGTCCAATCAGAATAGCTCTACTTCGGATAGGATAGCTAATTTGATGAAATATTTTGAGCTTGACAAGTCTCTGACAAACAAAGCAGCCTATTTTATAGCTTAATACTCAGCTTGAAAGACACTGTAGTAAGCTTAGGCTTAGATGGAGCACTTTTGAGTGAATGCCGCTACCGACCCCAGTATTTGTTTTTGAGCCATTAGTGAAGCTAACAACTGAATCTGGTCTAGTTCGTTGTCCTATTAAAATTTTTCTGGGACACTTGTGGAACAATTCTTTTTAAAACAGAATTATGGAGTAGTGTAATCCAGCTCTCTGTATATTCCGAGAAATGTTTCTAGGATTTTCGAGTGCGCAAATCTTAAAGCACTCCACGAAAAGCAAAAGTCAGATTGCGTTGCAATAACTCCAAATTTTCCATGGATATCTATGAAGAGAAGTTTGGAAAGAGTTTCAAGACTCTAGGTGTTGGTAGAACACAGCGCTCTTTTTATGACCTTGAATGCTTTGACCTTTTCCAGTTTGCTCCTGGATGCTACTTTTTCCAACTTTGATAATCAAACAGTGATTCCGTGGAAGAGAACGGGCCGCAGTGTATAATTATATTTTTAGGGTGCCAAAATTTGCTCCTTATAATTAAAAATGTAGAACTTCATAAAGAATCAAATATACTATATAAAAAATCCAATGTAAATATGAATAATAACACCATGCGACAGTTAAAGTTATCTAGGCAAAATTTTACATGCATACCTTTTCTAACCAATTTATTTCTTTAAGGGGCTTTAAAGTTTCAAAGGACTACATTTTTTATTAAATGATTTACATAAACACTTTTAAGCACGCTATGATATGCATATGGATATCAAATGAGACAAGATATAATCAGCTATTAAAAATTTTTTATTTACCTTTCAGCACCATTTTTCTAGGAAAAAACAGCTCAACTTTAGTCTTATGAAATAACTTTAAATGAATCTCCATTAATTTTTCAGACTTATTGGCCTGACATATTTTCTTCTGAAGCCGCTTTTGCTCATAATTAATAAAACTAAAATGAATGAATAACAGAGAGTTAGGTTTGCATTTCGACCTCATCGTATTTTGTGCCCGCGACTCATCACAGTACCCTTAATAAACTTAATTTAGAGCTGGGTTTGTATGAGGGTAAGGCTTTCTCAAGTGGGCATCAAAATTACCAAAGTGAATATTTTGCGATGAAATTCAGCCAGGACTGAGTTCTATCATCCTGAAGCACACTCAGAAAATTTTGTTGTAAAATTCTAAATAGTTTTTTTTTTTATTAACTATCGAAGTTTTTTGCAGCGCTTGAATAATTATCACATTTCTCGTAAAGTAAGTATCCGATTACAACGATTTTTCAACTGCAGACTGATAAAGGATGATATTTTCCAAAAACGTTATTTTTGTTCCGAAACTTGAAGTTTTGTTTTTGTAAAAAATTTTTTTTTAATAAACAATTAAAAATTTAACTAATTTCTGCGCCTCTGGGATGAAAATTTTTTAAGAATATTAACGTAATAAACATCTGTGCATTTATGTATGAAAAAAAATGCGTGCAATTCGAAAAGGATTAATTATAATTAATTTTTTTGTGCCAGAATGCGCGCTTCGACTTACGCGGACGCGCACGAACACACAAACGGCGACTCGCGGGCGGCTTGCGAAAAACCGTTTTAGACACGTCTCAACGCGATATGCTTCCGTAAGATCAGTTTTGCCGACTTTTCCATTACTGGTGTTTACTTGTTTTTAAAGATTGGCCATATAAATAATTTACGTATAACAGAATTTGCGCTTTGACTCTCGCGGAAATGCGTAATGATAATTAAATCAAATGTATTCAAAGGAATGTATAAGCTGTCATGCAAGGTTTCATGTATACTTCTTTATTACTCACGGTTATGTTTACATATCAAATTTATACATTGTTAGTTCCGTCAGCAAATGCCCTTAAAATTTCTCGTTGAAAAACAACAACAATTCACGGACGGACACAAAAAGTGAAAAGATATAGAAAGTTATACAGATATCGCATATTCATTTGTTATTTCGAGAAAAAATGAAAATCATTCACGCTTTTTACACTTTTCATGTAGTTTATTGGGTATAATTTTAGATTGATCGTGGGCTGAAAATATTTTGCACTCGATGGAATTTTTAACTTTTGGAATAAAAGAATGGAACTGCCTCGTATTTTTCAAAGTTTGCGCTTTGGAATAGTGCTTTTTCAACTTACTAGAGTGATTTTCATGTTCTTGTTTATTACAGTAATAAAACTAATTTTCTTAGAATTGACTTTTGCCCAATCATACAACTGTTTCGGTCCCGTAATTTTCACCGGGATTTTATCTCGCAAGCTTGCATGGTACGCATCTCTCTTTATAGCACCACCAATACCATCGCAGGC
This sequence comes from Anastrepha obliqua, assembly GCF_027943255.1. Classification (NCBI taxonomy): domain Eukaryota; kingdom Metazoa; phylum Arthropoda; class Insecta; order Diptera; family Tephritidae; genus Anastrepha; species Anastrepha obliqua. Next base: position 83,970,023 of record NC_072892.1, read on the forward strand.
ACCTTTCCCATGTGCAGAGGCAAAAAAGTGCCACTCGGTCGCGATGCCAAAATCCTTTTTGTGAAAAAGTAAATTTATAAAATTGTACTTGTTTTTGTACTGTGAGGCCGCCCCGTCGGAAAAATAATAGATTTTCTTCACATTTCGTTTCTCAAACTGTTTAATCAAATATTGAATCAATTTAGAATTGAACAAATTGACTGCGGAACTGTCATGTTCCAGTGCTTCCGAAATTATCACAAAATTCTTATGCTTCTACGCCGTTTTCCTTGTAATGCACAACGTAAGGATGTATTGTTACCTGCGTTGTGTTCCAGTATTCTGATTGCACAGAATTTTGAACACGACATGCGTAATTTTCAATCACATTCTTTTTAATATCGACGAAATACTGTGCTTGTGATTTCGTTGACTGAACTTACAATGTAGGTATAGATCTGATATGTAAACATAAACGTTAGTAATAAAGAAGTATACATGAAACCTTGCATGACAGCTTATACATTCCTTTGAATACATTTGATTTAATTATCATTACGCATTTCCGCGAGAGTCAAAGTGCAAATTCTGTTATACGTAAATTATTTATATGGCCAATCTTTAAAAACAAGTAAACACCAGTAATGGAAAAGTCGGCAAAACTGATCTTACGGAAGCATATCGCGTTGAGACGTGTCTAAAACGGTTTTTCGCAAGCCGCCCGCGAGTCGCCGTTTGTGTGTTCGTGCGCGTCCGCGTAAGTCGAAGCGCGCATTCTGGCACAAAAAAATTAATTATAATTAATCCTTTTCGAATTGCACGCATTTTTTTTCATACATAAATGCACAGATGTTTATTACGTTAATATCCTTAAAAAATTTTCATCCCAGAGGCGCAGAAATTAGTTAAATTTTTAATTGTTTATTAAAAAAAAATTTTTACAAAAACAAAACTTCAAGTTTCGGAACAAAAATAACGTTTTTGGAAAATATCATCCTTTATCAGTCTGCAGTTGAAAAATCGTTGTAATCGGATACTTACTTTACGAGAAATGTGATAATTATTCAAGCGCTGCAAAAAACTTCGATAGTTAATAAAAAAAAAACTATTTAGAATTTTACAACAAAATTTTCTGAGTGTGCTTCAGGATGATAGAACTCAGTCCTGGCTGAATTTCATCGCAAAATATTCACTTTGGTAATTTTGATGCCCACTTGAGAAAGCCTTACCCATGAGCGTACGTGCCTTTCTTCCGGCCGCATCCGGCCGAGATGTCTTAACCTTCTTCGCCGTATAGCGTCACATTCGAGAAATACTATCTCTGGAAATACCGAATAGAAATATGAGAAATTGCTTAAATACAAATCTTCAGCTTATACAGTAATACAACAAATGCTGTTGATTTGCTGGGATCCATATGAGCCGGAGCTTAAACACAGCTAAAATAAAGCAAATATCACGTTTTGCTATAGGAAGTAAAATTTATTAAATTTTTATAATGAAAACGTTTAACATAAAATGAAACCGAGAAAATCAGATTGTGTGACACCAAAATGCATTTTTTCCAATTTCGTTTATGATTCTGTATACCTATCTCGAATTTTTTCTGGATTGTGACACTATTGAAGTACGAGATATGAGTCTAAAGATCTTTTAATTAAATTACTTATATGCATATAAATAAATAAATACATAAGAGCGTACAATTGGTGGCGTACGCGTTGAAAGTTCTGCCTTCTCCAAACTGGATAAAGAGGCAAAGCGAATGGGTCTGGTGATGAACGAGGACAAAACGAAGTACCAGGTCACTGTTGACAGTTATGATTTCGAGGTTGTGAAGGATTTCGTATATTTAGGAAATGGAAATTCAAGGCAGAATCTCTTTTGCCACAAGTGCTACTTTGGATTAAGTAGGCAACTGAGTAGTAAAGTCCTCTCTCGACGAACAAAACTAACACTCTACAAGACTCTCATCATGCCCGTCCTAACGTATGGCGCAGAAGCTTGGACGATGGCAACATCCGATAAGCGACGCTTGGAGTGTTCGAGAGAAAGATTCTGCGGAAGCCTTTTTGGCCTTTGCGCATGGGCGACGTCGAGTACATAGACGAGGGAACAATGAGTTTTCTGTACTTTACGGTGACATAGACAATGCGCAGCGAATAAAGATCTAGCGGATACGTTGGCTGGGCCATGTCGTCCGAATGGATACAAACGCTCCGGCTCTGAAAGTCTTCGATGCGGTACCTGCTGGTGGTAGTAGAGGAAGAGGAAGGCATCCTCTGCGTTGGAAAGATCAGGTGGAGAAGGACTTGGCTTCGCTTGGTGTGTCCAACTGTTGCCGGTTAGCACGAGAAAGAAACGACTGGCGCGCTCTTTTAAACTCGGCCAAAATCGCGTTATCGGTTATCGCGCCAATGTTTCGAAATTCCAAAAAAAAAAATCGAAAGTCCGCTATATCACCAGGATACCAGGATGATATATTACAAGTTTTAACCAACCTTAGTAAGAGAATTCTGCATATTTCACACGTATTCATACACTCATCCAATCAGTCGTTATCAGATGACAACGTAGTAACTTGAGCGAAGGCTGCGATGATTTTTTTCGTATATCAATAACACAATCTCAGTTTTTTCGCAAACAAACCGCTCTCATTACCCCGGCTGATGCCTACAAAATCGTTGATCTCTGCATTCTGTACATCTTACCCCCTACTATGTATGTAGATACTCCCGAGCCGGTGCGGCCGATATGATTGCTTTCAAAATAACAAATATTTACATTGCAGCAACATTTTGAGCTATCATTTATTGCTCAATGCCGCTAAAATTTAGAAAGCATTTTATTACCGCTATTTTATTGCTAATAAATCAATTGAGCACAACCAACAAGTTATGCAGCACCTTTTCCCAATGGTGGCCAACAATTTCATTGGAATAAGTACCGGTACGAGTACCAGTGTTTCAATTGAGCAGATTCGGTGAAAAAATTTTTATACTCGTTGCAGCAAAATGTTAATAATACAAAAGTGAGTAAATATATTTACAAATATACATGCACACATACATACATACATACGAACTTAGATATGCGCATCCGAAATAAATTTAATGAAATTCAATGCAAAGGAAAAACTATAATTTTGCACGCACAATTGGCGTTGTATTCAGATTGTATAAATACTTGTATGTAGCTGATGGGAGGAGGATGGTGGCCCATCGTGCGGCAGGCAATTCATTGCAATGCGACGACATTTACGATAAATAAACACGATCCGGTGCCGCAATTACATAGATATGTGCGTACATACACACATAAAGCGGTCGGTACTTACTTTCACACTCCCCTCAATCACTGCAAGGGAAAAGGGGGGTAAATGAAACGCTGCGTTGGTGTAGTTTATTGTTAGCATTTGAAATGCCGACATGGACACACACACACATACGCATAGACGCGCGCATTTTGTGTCCCTGCTTAGTCATACGGGCTGCATTTGTGATTTTGATTTTGGAATTGCACATTTTATTGAAATTCAATTAAAATTGTATTTCAATAATTGGTCACGCATGGTACACATATCCGAGCATGCTTTTATGCCAACAACACATTACATCCTCAACGCTCCGGCTGCTCTGCTTTCTGTTCCTCTATCTTTAGTGCTTTGCTTCCAGTATGAGTTGAATTAATTTTATTGTGAAAATTTATGAGTTTTCAAATTTCCTATCGCACCAAATTTTATTGTTCGCATGCAGTTGTGCATTTTGCATGCTCATATTTTTCGTCGTTGTTGTTTCTTGTTTATTCTTACTTAGTTGTATAATATTTTGAGCTGGTGTGTGAAATCATTTTTTTTTTAATCATTGTCCGTTTGATGGATTGAATGGCGAATTTCTGTTGAAAATGAAGTAACGTTTTATAACTGAATGAATCACTAATAACCTTGTGAACTTAGAAAAAGTCTAAAATGCCAATTGCGACAACGGTATTCGAATATGAAAGAAATTTGCGAAATATGTTTAAAAATTTACAAAAAAAATGGTCAAATTAATTTAAAAAAAATTTATTTTTGTTTCTAAATTCAGGGTGAAGGGCTAATCTGGACTAAGTAGGCAACTAAAGAGTATGAAACCACACAAAAATTGAAAACGAGCAAAACCCACGAACTACTGAATGCAGAGGTGTGCAAACATCTCATCGTTAACCGACTCTCAGCGATTTTCAAGGAATCAGCTGATTTGCTGACGTAATGACGGGGTTTGACTGCAGTTAGTTTACAACAGATTATTTTAAAACAAATAACCGAATATATGTATTTAAATCTCGACATTTTTCCATTAACGTAAAAACTAACTATTTTCGTGAGTTATGTTTAGATTCTTATTTCTGGGATTGTCAGTGCTGCCAAGCACTCTAACGCTCTCACATAAAATGCGAAAGCTTTGCATCTTATTATCTATGTCTATGGTCTGAACAACGAACGTTTGGAAGAGCGTAAGAATACGTGCGAAATGAACGAGTAGAATTCTACTGCCGAATCACTTTTGACGTGGCAGTCGAAGTTACTCTTACAATTTTGTAATTATGCTTGAGCAAAACCTCCACCTTATAAGTCTCTCATTATGTCCGCTCTATTACTTGGCGCAGAAACTTGTCCGATGGAAACTTTTTCTAGATATATTTGTTTTAAAAAATTAGTACAACAAATTACATACATTATAAGACAAAAACTTTCATATTTTTACAAAAAAAACATTTTTTTCAACTTTGCAAATATCTTCAAAACGAAAGATTTAAAATTAAATTACTTTTAATTAGATGTATCACTTGTTTTGATTGTTCGCCGATTCTCCAGATATTGAACATGTTTGTGATCTACCTTTTTCTTTATTTGGCGATATCTCGAAAACTATACAATGCGAAAATAAATTTTCAGATTCAGTGATGCATTGGCAAATTAGATGGTTTGGTTATTAGGTAAAAAAATCATAAGTTGTTTGTAAGTCTGTGTTATTTTTTATATCTTAATATTTAAATATTTTTTTCCTGACAATCGGTACCACAGGTTTTGGCAAACTTAGTCATGGGGCGAAACTCCAAAAAACCAAACAAAAAAATCATCAGTAGCAATGAGGCACATTTTCATCTAAACGGATACATTAGCAAACAAAACTGCTGCATTTGTGGTATTGAAAATCCAAGAAATCAAGGAAAAGCTTGAACTCACAACGGGCCACTGCTTATGTCGTTTTTGAGTTTGGTCACGGACCCTACTTGTTCGAAATTGATGCTTATAACATTGTTTTGGTTAGCAATTATCTCACGAAACAACAAAGTGAAATAGCCTTCAAGATATTGCGATTTGATATCATGCTTATAAGCCCGAAATGATTTCAAAGCCGAAACCATCATGAAACCATGCTGAGAAGTTAAGCAAAATTTTTGATATGAACATCATTAACAACCGCGCTGTTAGTTCTGCCTTTTCCAAACTGGATAAAGAGGCAAAGCGAATGGGTTTGGTGATGAACGAGGACAAAACGAAGAACCTCCTGTCTTCAAACAAACAGTCGGCGCACTCACGTGTCGGCACCCACGTTACTGTTGACAGTTATAATTTCGAGGTTGTAAAAGACTTCGTATATTTAGGAACCAGCATTAACACCTATAATAATGTCAGCCTGGAGATCCAACGTAGAATCTCTCTTACCAACAAGTGCTACTTTGGACTAAGTAGGCAAATCAGTAGTAAAGTCCTCTTTCGACCAACAATACTAACACTATACAAGGCTTTCATCATGCCTGTTCTAACGTATGGCGTAGAAGCGTGGCGATGACAACATCCGATGAAGCGACGCTTGGAATGTTTGAGAGAAAGATTCTACGCAAGATTTTTGGACCTTTGCGCGTTGGCAACGGCGAATATCGCAGGCGATGGAACGATGAGCTGTATGAGGGGAGGCCTTCCTCTTTGCTTTGGAAAGATCAAGTGAAGAAGGACTTGGCTCCAGTTGGTGTGTCCAACTGGCGCCGGTTAGCACGAGGAGAAGCTCTAGAACTAAGAACTATGCGCGTATCTTGCCATCTTGACATTTTCCCTTATACATTTATACGAGAAAAAATGTTTCTTTGGTTGGGGCAGTACATCTTGAGGAAGATTGTAAAAACTTAGAGATTAGTCTTTGCTGCAGCGCCAGTGTTCATATCTGGTCAGGCTCTATAAGGAAATTAGAGAATCAATCTACTATATTATTATGCTAATTTGAAAGAGGATTCCAGCCAATCTTGATATTTAGCAGAAGCAGAAGACGCCGTCTATTCTTTAAACTAAAAGAAATTGCATTTTATCCATCATACATGCTTTGAAATATATGTACACAATTTGGGATCAATTACTCCCTGCTGAAAGGAAGAAGTTTTGGTTTTTCAAGGTTGCGCAAAATTAATCATCCTATCGGAAGACTTATAATTTTTGCAAATGCCGTCGTACGTCAATCATATTTGACACTTGTGAACTAGACAGTCGTAGTATAAAAGCAGACAAGCGCGTAAAGGTCACAATATATATATCTCCTTCACTTATAATTATTTCTTATTTAGTAAAATAATAACTTAAAAACAAAATTAATAATTTAGCGTCAAATTTTGTATTGCAATGATTTGTAAATATGTGTTGAACCTAATATGGTTTGTTTCTAACCTGTCGTTTCTTGTAAAAAATGGTAAAGCGTTTACCGCATATCAGCCCATATATGGTATTGCAGTTTTGATTCAATTTTATTTCCATATTAAGTACTTTTAATAATTCAAACTATTTTAGTGCATCAATTATATATTTAGCAATAATGAAATGCAAGAACATTGCCTATGGTTTAATGACATTTCGAAATAACCACATTTTTGTGCAAGTGGGTGAAAAAGAAGGAATTGATGTGCGAGTGATTCATTTTCAAAAAAACAATAACAGAGTGAAATGTAAGTACTTTTTAACAAAAAAACATATTTTCATGGATTCGATATACTCATATTTCTCGACGGATAATAATTTTTCGACTCTTCAACTGTTTTCTATACTTTAAAACTAGTTTTTATATTGGTTCCGACCAAAAAAAACCAAAATAAACTTTTTCATTATTATTCGTATAATACGCCTTATTGGTAATCAAATAAAGCTATTTCTACTGTGAAACAATTTTTTTATTAATTCATGCACTAATGGGTTAATAAAATTTGGCAAGGTGCATATGTTAGCGCTTATATTTCTTCTTCTTCTGGAGTGGTACGCGCTAGGCTATGTCGCCGTAAAGCTCATATAGGTCTGCGAAATTCGCTGTCGTCAGAATATCCAAAAACGTTCGCAGAATTATTCTTTCGAACTCTCCGAGAGCCGCAACATACTCACATTTTGTGATCTAGAATATAAAATAGCTTAATTGAGTTAGTTAATATAACCGATTTGGGTTGAAAGGGCTTAACTATGTATATGCGACCCGCTTAATAGTGTTGCAAAGTAAAAAGTAATAAACTATTGGGAATGGGCCCCTGGAAAGCACTTAAAAAACTCCAACTAAACGCAAACTGCCGGAAACACAAATATAACGAAACAAAATTGAGCAACTATGTAAGTCACCTTGCAAAGTTTTTTTTCTAAAAATATTAAATATGAATTCCAAGATGTAATAAATATATTACCAAGGATTCGTTTAGAATTAAAAACATGTACTTACAAAAGATTCTTCGGAATCACAATTTTGTTTTATTTTTCATTCACAATTTTAAGGAATACCATATATCATATACTCGTATTATGTTTCGACATATTGCACCAGCGTAAAATACAAGTCATTTTGAGCGTTCCCTTGCAGGAATGATGCAAAAGCAATTATTACTAAAATATTATTATCCATATTTAAAAATATAGGAACTCACATTTCGCACAGGACAAACAATACTAGCATAAGGGGTGGGGGGCAGTCAGAGGCACAAAAATTATGATTTTCAATATTTTTTTTTTTTTTGCTGGTCAATTGCTTTATTTTACAAAAATAAAAACATGGCATTAGTACATCATATTTCGACTTGACTTTAGCAAAATTTCAACAACCAAAAAGATAATAATTGAAAATTGTGTGGAGACCATATCTCCAGAAGTAACTTGCGGGGATCATCACAAGTCCTTGGAGATTCATCAAAAATAAATCGGACAAGAGAAATTAGTTTTCTTAATAGATAATCTTATGTCTGAACGAAGCTTTTTTGTTTTTTCAAAATTAACAATATGGCGGCTTCAGGAAACATTTTCCAGATTTTCGAGAAAAAAAAGACAATTGATTGTTTAAAAAAAATCGAAATTTATGAAAAAAGATCCTTCGATCAGGCACGACCTTTTTATGTTTTTCAAAAGCAGTATAATTTTTATTGAAATCTACCAAGCGGATTTTAAGTTGCAGTGATCACCAGTTCAAAAAACATAGTTTTTAGAAAAACGCATTTAAAATTTTCCTATCGATTTATGTAGAATTACACGAATTATTTAATTACTTACACTGTGTCATCTATTCCTGGGCCATATAATAGTTCATCAGCCGTCATAGCAGCCTCTAAATAAAATATCGATTTGCTGTTGCCTACGTAGCATTCTACCTTCCCGAGTGTTATCGTTAGCGCGCTTATCTGCCACTTTCATGCGTGTGTGCTGCTAGCTACTTCCTCCGAACGCTCCGGAGCGCCCCAGCACCCTTTGTTAATTGTTGAATAACTCGAAAAGTATTTGTCTGATTCACTTCAAATTTTTACACATTATTCTCAAGATATTATAATCTAAGAATATGTAAAAAAAAATCCTTTTTTTTGTAATTCTGACTACCTCTAAACATATAAAGCATTTTAATAGAGAGTTTTTGTTTAAAGCACTAAGCATTTTTGAGTTTCCAACATTTGCTTTATTCTTTTGCAATATTTATCCTCTTCCATAGTGCAACAAATCTCTAAGCCTTCTGTCCCACTTCCCACATAATAAACTCTCACCCTCATTGTAAATGCACGTGCAATTATGACTCATACTATCGGAAAAATTGCCGTGTTCGTAAAGGTGTAACTAATCCGCATGATTTTATAACAATAAGCAATAAACCAATGAGCAATGGCACCCCTTTGAGCGGAACTGTTCTATGACTTGCGTCCTTCTAAATATAATACGCAACGCAAGTCAGTCAGCCAACGAATCAGTTCCAGCAGACGCCAACAAAGCACAAGGGGAAAGGATGTTAATGTACACACACAAATACATACATAGATTTACACCTATGCTCACAATAAAAGCAGTGTGATATGTTACAAAGTTTTGAGTATTTATATAATTTTTATTTATTTTTTATTAAAAATATGGGTAATATTACATCTATGTAATTCAAACTTATACAAAATAAAACAAAATTAAACAAATTTTGTCAAACTTTTTTTTACCTTTTATTCAAAATATTTAGAAAAATTACAGGTACGCAGTTTGGTAGCTCATTCAATTTTGGTGTAATATTGTTATAGTTTAAGGCGACACAAAATTTGCGTGGATTTTGATTTGTTCTGTTTTCTTTATTAACAGTGCAATTTTCTTCAAGGATGATAGATAAGCTTCGGCTACCACGACAGCATAATTTTGCCCGCTCAATTCACACGTATTCACACACTCGTTCAATCAGTCGTTATTCAGACGGACACGACCTCAACCGCTGTGTTGATTTTTTTGGCAAGGATAATACATTTCAAGGTTTGGCCAGCTATGGTGAAAAACAAAATTGTGGGAGTAACTTCGGCTTTTTTCACTTTGTTTTTTTGTAAGCCATTAACACATTCTTAGTTTTTTTGTAAACAAACCTTTGTTATGGCCCCGGTTACGTAAGCCTAGCAGCTGATTCGTCCAAATGAGTGCCGGTTAACGGTTTGACCTTGGCCACACCTTTAAACATTTTTTCACCACACATTTTCTGTCATATACCGATTGCTAGAAAGTTTTTCATATAAAATATTGAAAAAAATTAAAAAAAAACGCAGTTTTTCAGGTTCTTCAATGCGCATTTTATTATACTATTGTAAAATTCATAGGGCTATGAAATTTCATCATAAAAAGTCAAAACTTTACAATATGTCGCGTTGCTATTATTTTGAACACTGGTGTATATATTACATACACTTTCACTTTGTTGTCGTTGTTGCTTATCAGCATTGTTGCAGCATTAATTTCATAGCAGACCGATTGGGCACATATGCGAACTCAGACCTCAATACTTAATCGTTATGCGCATTTTTGGTTGTGGTTGTGGTTGTAGCTGTTTGAACCCTTTGCCAAGGTGTATTCAATGGATTCATGCAATCAAAGCTCCACGCGACATGACATGACAGACATTTGGACAGGAAGCCAGCAGGCATTCATTGTATCGAATTGGCATTTGCAGTTGTTGCTTGCAGTCATGCCCACCTTTGCAGAAATAGTGTTATAGATGTGTGCAAGTGTACGTGTGCGTTTGCTTGAATTTGACTTTTTCACTCATTCCACTTCGAAATGAATGATTGTTCGATAGGCGTTTGTGATTTTTGCTCCAGTGCTTGGATGCAATAAAGGTGCTCGATGGCCACGTAGCCCTTCCCAGGCGATGCGTGCTGCAATAATAATTCGTTGATTTATGCTTTTGTAGTTGCGTGCACCGGATACGCCACCGTGTGGCATTTACAGTTGTTTTGAAGCATAGGTTATTGTTTATATGAAGTATTTAATTAGTTATTTTTATTGAGTTTGTGGATGAGGTTTTTGTTTTGGAATATATAACTTTCCACTTATTTAGGCAGATCTATCGCTAGAACTCTATAGCAAACTGACTATTGACTGACTGACCGCTATGACTTTCAGTGGATTATTCAGCTATAAAATATATATGAAAAAGAAACACGCACTACAGATCTACAATATTTTAAACAGGTAAACGGATTACTCAGTATATTAACAGTAAGACTTGGCATAAGTGTTTAGGGAGTGCGTTTTCGAACGTTTAAAATTTACTCTTGAGAGAGTATGCAGACTTCTTCTGGCGAGTGTAGGTAAGTAAGAGATCACTATCGAAAAATTGGAATAAAGAGAAAGAAAAAACACTTAATAAAGCTGTAAATCCACCCCAATCCATTGGCAAATGCTTTACTTAACTGAGGCAACAAATAGTAACTTGACAGAATAAATGCCTGCGAATATATGATTCCCCAATCTTCTGAAGGGTGGCGTGAGAATAATGGGCCCAATTATAGAGTTTGAGTCGATTCTAGTCAAATTTAGTTATAAGATTTAAAACATATTGTTGAACTATAAAAGGGATTCAATTAATAAATAAATTGTGACTTTTCTTCTCCTTAATTGGCGCGATAAGCGCTTACGCGATTTTGGATGAATTTAACAAAGCCCACCACTCATTTCTTTCTCGTGCTAACCGGCATCAGTTGAACACAGAAGCAAAGTCTTGCTCCACTTGATCTTTTCAACACAGAAGAAGCCTTCTTCTCCTTTGCTACCACGAGCTGGTACGGCATCGAATACTTTCAGAGTCCGAGCGTTTCTATCCATTCAAACGACATGACCCAGCCAACGTAGCCGCTGTTGGTATTGAGCAACGTCATCTTACATAGACGTGTTAGTTTTGTGGGGATACCAAATTCAAATATCGCGGCATTTACCTTACCCCAAGATGGTGTGTGTCGATTCCCCTTTCATGGATCTTTTCCAAGATTTGGCGTATTGGTAATATCTGGTCGATTTTGGATTTTCCAGGTCTTAAGCCGTACTGATAAGGTCCAATCAGTTGGTTGACGGTGGGCTACAGCCTTTCACACAATACACTCGCTAGAACCTTATAGGCGACATTTAGAAGACTAATCCCGCGGCAATTGGCACAGATTACAGGATCACCCTTCTTGTGGATTAGGCAGAGCACACTTAAGTTCCAATCGGCAGGTATGCTTTCATCCGACCATATTTTGCATAGAAGCTGATGCATATACCTTACCAGCTCCTCACCGCCATGTTTGAATAGCTCAACCGGCAGTCCGTCGGCGCCGCGGCTTTGTTGTTCTTTAGCCGCATTATGGCTATTCTCACCTCACCAGGGTCGGGTAGCGGAACGACAATTCCATCGTCAACGATTGGGGGTATCGGGATCTTCACATTCTCTGTGATATGCGTAGCTGTCACTCTTTAACAGGTTCGAGAAGTGTTCCCTCCATGATTTAAATGCGCTCTGGATGTCTGTTCTTACAGGAAAACGCCCCGGTCTTAAAACCTTCTGTAAGCCTTTCTGGTAGAATTTTCGGGCGTTGTTCCTATTGTCTAGCATCTCAAGCTCCTCGCGCTCACGTCTTTTAGCCTTTCGTAATAAATTGTAGCAGAAACAAAAATAAATGAATCAAAGAAATAGCTAAGCATAGATCCTTTCCTTTCTGATCTCTTCTTTTAATAAAAACATTAGAAGACAATTAGAGGCCGAAAAATCATCAATGTTCTTATTTTGGGAAACAGCTTAATATGTACAATAATATATGTACATACATATGTGCTTATACATAAATACATTTCCAAAACCTCATTTCTATTGACTAAGTGAGTTATTCATAAAAAAATGGTAGGACGTTAGATTAATCTTAAAGTATTTGTTTGGCTTGAAAAAATGCTTTCACGATAATTGAATTGCCCGCTTCGGTATTACCCACTGTGAAACTCGGTTCTTCTTGGTACCACTTTCACCTTCTTAAGTCGGCGGTAAGCTTGAAAAATGTGTGTAATTTTTCGATGTTTGCGAAAACTTAGGCAAACACAATTTTTTCCAGCAGACTGCTTACTTTTACCAAAACTTTCTGTAAATATTTACTGACTGATTGTTAAGCTTTCAATGCAGCGTAAAGATGCAAAGTTTACGAATGTTTAAGTGTGTGTGTGTGTCTGCACATAGTTGCTGGTAGACAAATTGTCATATGTGTCAACAGTTCATCGAGGCGTCAATTATTTTGCATAAATCGCCTGTAATCGCGCTCATAGATATGTGTAAGTTATAGTACGCACACACACATCTACAGATGTAAGTACATAAAGGCTCACATTCGGTCCTTACACTTTGGCTAATGAATTCTCCCAAGGCAATTTAACCATTTAAATCCGAACAAAAACGTGCACATCAATGACTTAATCTCTGGCTTCGGCACTTAAGCGAGTGTACAAGCCGAAAGTGATATAGTGAAATGGGTTAGTGAGGGGGTGTTGCATGCTGCCGCGTTTCATATTTGTGTATGCTTGTGTTTACAGTTTTATTCTTGCCACTTTCCACTTTTGGATGCGTGTAGTGTCGCATTTATTTGAGGCCTAACAGATATTATCCATTTATTTATTGCAGTCGTTAACATATCTGCTGCTGTGTATCTTTTTGGTAAATTGCCTCGTACATACGCCCGGCTGCATACATACATGCCTACATACATATGTTGTTTATTTTGATAAGAAAAACAAAAGCTGGAAAATTGAATTAACTCAAAGCACCCACGAAGATTACGCACAAAACATGCATAGGTTCACCAGTTCACCAAAAGGCGCCTAAGTGATGGCCACTTTAAAGAGGTTTGCTGGCGATTGCCGCGCTCTGACAAATTACATAGTTTGTGCACGCATTTCTGTCTATGTAATTTCATGCCTGTGTAGTTCAGTGCATTTTTTAGATGAGGATTTTTGTTACCAAGACTGTTTTCTTAAGATTAATACGTGACATTTTTGATACTTTTAAGAAAATTAAATTAGCAAAATTCCGCTCAAGGCTTATACATACACCTGTGTTCACAATAATAGCAGCGTGACATATAATTTTAAATTTTTTTTTTTTTTTTAAATATCGGGTATATGAGAACTATCGTTAAAGATAATTATGGTTTGACAGCTGAGAAAGGTATACTCTGCTGACAATTCTGTTCGGTAAAGTCTCGCAAGTCATCAACAATGCTTCCGAACTGTGAAAATTTACTTTAAAAAAATAAACTTCTTCCCGAAGTTCATAGAGCCACTGGCCGCATCATCGGTCCTTATTTCTTTCGAAATGAGAAAGGAGCTGTCGTTACAGTGAATGGCGAACGCTATCGAGTCATGCTGACTGAAGTTTTGTTTCTAAAAAATAACCAGCTAATTATCGACGACATTTAGTTCCAACAAGACGGCGTATCTTGCCATACAGCGCGCTTAGCAATGGATTTATTGCAATATTCAAACCACCATTGACGGCGGTCGGCCAGACATATTAGAAAAAGTAGTCAAAAATTGGACTAATCGAATGGACCATGTAAATTATGGCCGGATTATAACAAACAAAAATTCAGTCCAACAATATTTTTGTTTTGTATTATCATTTTAAGCTCTTTAGCTTCAAAAAAAAAAAAAACACACCCGATGCAACAAAAATTAATTAATAATAAAAAAACAATTCAACAAATTTTATCAAAATTTAAAACTTTATAGCTCAATGAGTTTCGAATAAACCACAAATCACTTGAAAATTTCAAACTCTTGACTCAAGATAATTAGAACAATTTTTTTAATAAAAAAACAATTAATTAATAAAAAACAATTCAGCAAATTTTATGAAAATTTAAAACTTGTAGTTTTATAATAGGACTATGAATAAGTTCGTGCGGTTTTACAACAGATGGCGTAACTTGATTATTATCCATCGATCCACATTTCCAAACATTCATTGGAGAGCTACTGTCGTAAGGCACAAACGTCAGTATAAGTTTTTTATTTGAAGCGTAAACAACAATATTTTTACCACACTTGAAAATGTCGAATTTCGTGCCAAATAATGTGTTTTTGCGGGGAATTCTTCTTCATTATTTTAATATGAAGAAAAAAGCAGCCGAAAGTCATCGTATCTTGGTGGAAGTTTATGGTGAGCATGCTCTAGCTGAGCGAATGTGCCAGAAGTGGTTTGCACGCTTTAAAAGTGGTGATTTTGGCTTGGAAGACGAAGAACGCGAGGGTGCGCCGCCAAAGTTCATGGATACCGAATTGGAGGAATTGCTCGATCAAGATCCGGCTCAAACGCAAGAAGAGGTTGCAAAAACTTTGGTAGTTGATCAATCAACCATTTCCAAACGTTTAAAAGCCATGGGAATGATCCGAAAGGTAGGCCATTGGGTGCCGTATGAATTGCAGCCAAGAGACGTTGAACGCCGTTTTATGGCATGCGAACAACTGCTTCAACGGCACAAAAGAAAGGGTTTTTTGCATCGAATTGTGACTGGCGATGAAAAGTGGGTCCATTACGACAATCCAAAATGTCGGGCAACGTATGGATACCCTGGCCATGCTTCAACATCGACGTCGGCGCAGAATATTCATGGCCTGAAGGTTATGCTGTGTATCTGGTGGGACCAGCTGGGTGTTGTGTATTATGAGCTACTGAAACCGAATGAAACGATTACGGGGGATGTCTACCGACGACAATTGATGCGTTTGAGCCGAGCACTGCGAGAAAAACGGCCGCAATACGCCGATAGACACGACAAAGTTATTTTGCAACATGACAATGCTCGGCCACATGTTGCACAAGTGGTCAAAACATACTTAGAAACGCTCAAATGGGATGTCCTACCCCACCCGCCGTATAGTCCAGACCTTGCGCCATCCGATTACTATCTCTTCCGATCGATGCAACATGGCCTGGCTGACCAGCACTTCCGTAATTACGATGAAGTCAAAAAATGGATCGATTCGTGGATTGCGGCAAAACCGACCGAATTTTTCACAAAGGGAATCCGTGAATTGCCAGAAAGATGGGAAAAAGTAGTAGTAAGCGATGGACAATACTTTGAATATTAAATTTGTAACCATTTTACGTCAATAAAGTTTCAAATTTCGAAAAAAAACCGCACGAACTTATTCATAGTCCTATCTATTAGCTCAATGAGTTTTGAATATACTGGAAATCCCATTAAAAATTTTAAATTATTAACTCGGAATATTTATAAAAATTATTAATATGTAGTTTTGTGGCCCTTTGAATTCCGGTATAATATCATTCCAGCTTAAAATGAGTGAAAATTCGGGTTGATTTGTTTGAATTTTCGGTGTTTGCATTTTCTTCGATATAACGAACGAAATTTTGATGCAAATTCGTTGAACTTTTTTGAATGTTTGTACAAGGTTTGCAAGTTATTTGGTTTCCATTGTAGTATCAAGTCAATATATAAGTTCATGCGCATTTTACCCATAATTTCACTTTTGTACGATTTTTGCATACAAAAAATTATTCGCGGATCATAACGAACTATTTATATTTTTTTGATATATTGTGCATTCAACAAATGATTTTAATCGCGGATAGAAGCACGTGTTTTTAAAAAATATAATGGAATCTTTGAACGCGTATAAGAGGCATATTCTGTATTTTTTTATAGAAGTGGTAAAAATGCAACAACTGCTGCTGCAGAAATAAACACTGTCCTCGGAGAGGATACCGTCAGTGTAAGGACTGCGAAAAAGTGGTTTTCAAAATTCCGAAGGATGCCCCGCGCGCTGGTCGTCCTGAAGTCATTAACTCCGACGCTTTGCTCGAACTCGTGGAAGCTGAGCCAAATTTGACAGTCGATATGATAACTCAAAGGTTAAATTCATCGCATGGAACAGTTCACAGGCACCTGGTTCAATTGGGAAAGGTTCAAAAGCTGGAAAAATGGGTCCCGAATAGACTTTCCGTCGCCAACATTCAGCAGAGAGTGAATGTGTGTTCTCAGCTGCTGCAACGGCTTGAAAATGAAAGCTTTTTGAATCGTATCGTTACTGATGAAGAAAAATGGATCTTTTACAATAATCCTGTTTGCAAACGCCAATGGTTAGATAAAGCTGAAACACCAGAACCGACCCCTAGAGATGGCCTTCGCCCCAAGAAGATTCTCCTGTCTATTTGGTGGGATATGGCCGGTACTGTTTATTATGAACTTTTGGAACCAAACCAGACGATTACTGAGCTCGAATGGGAGCTGATGCCGCATCTACTTCTTAAAAGAAGCTATAAAAAGAGATATCGAAGCGTATTTTGGCTCCAAGGACAAAAAATTTTTTGAGCAAGGAATTAAAAATTTGCTAAACGTTGGAAAGACATTGTAAATAATGAAGGAAAATATATTATTGATTAATAAATACTTTAAACATCTTTTTTATTAATTTTAAAACCACCTTTAAAAACGCACGAACTTATGGACTGACCATAAAATAAAAAATAAATAAATAATCAAATCTTTGCCTCACACACGGTGCTATTATTGCGCACATAGGTATAACATGTATAATAATATATAAGAAATTTTTCTCTGCAAATGTGGTAGCTGACATATAATTCTACTGGTAAGACAAATTTATTTCTATGATTTTTATAGCTGAGCTTTTAGCTCACTGCTGTTCTGCATACGTAAGTAATTGGCTCTACTTTGGACCCAACTTTATTCGTCTCTAAAAGTAAGTCCACCTACAAACGCCCCATACCTTGATATCATACACTTATATACATACATACGGCACTCTAACAGAAAGAATTTAGTTACTAAGCGTTGGCTCATTAATGTGACATATTGACGCTTCCGTTCTATAAAGTATTTATACTACATAAGAAAGTGCATATATACCCACCACATGTACATGTATAAGCATATATGTATGTAAGTACACATGGATACACCTTCGAAAACTACTACACAAATAAAAGTTGAAAGATAATGATTAATTGTCGATTTGATCGCGTTTCTCAAAGGTTTTGCCCTTTTTCCCCTTCTTATTTTGCTATTTTCACAAAAGTTGTGTAAGGCGTTTTCTAATCAAAAAGCCCAAGGCTAGATTTATTTATAAAAAAGAAAATGGTTGGAGTGTTAAATGCTAAAATATCCATCCTTTAATGTCTTGGGTAGGAGTAAAATGCCAAAATTGTCCATTGTACGAGGGTGTGACAAAGCTATTCGCTATATGGGTGACACCTTTGCAGCAAATACAATCGTTCGCCAATTTTAAAGATGTGTTCGGCAACGTTCAATCGCAGTCCAAAGAAGTTTTTGTGCCGTTTCGTAATCATAACACATTAGAGATCAAGTAAAAGGAGGAAAAAGTCTCATGCCCGGTTTCACTAATCAATTTCCAAATTTATCAGACTGTTAAAATTTAAAAAAGGAATGGCTCGTATTGAGAAGGCACAACTTTAAATTTTAACAGCCTAAGAAATTACAAAAATATTTGGTGAAATGGCCATGAGACATTAATTTGTGAAGTAAATACAGTCCAGTATATAATCAGACCCTTGGGGCACATATCGAGCAAACTATGCACGGGATAGAGCCAAAAACTGTCACTAAGGTTTTAGAAAACTGAGTCGAGAGAATGTCAGCCAAGGCAGCCGCATGAATCCAATCGTGTTGCATAAATATGTATGTATTTGCTCTTTCGTTAAGTTAATTTTTTTGGAATTTTTAAAATTTCTAATGCCTTCTACTAAATGTATTATAACAACTATCAAATTTCTGTTTTGACTTTCTCCCAAGGCAAATTGAATACTGAAGGTGGTGTCTTCCCAAAACAGTTACCTTGTTTCTCGTGATTTTGACAAGTCTGATACGCCTTCGTTTTGTTTGTGTATTCTAGGAGCCTGACGACACAACGAATTCGGAAGGTGCAACCTTGTATTCTATCATCCTTGCCTTTGCCCCATTTTCTCACGTTGTCCCGTTTGCTGTCTTAACATTTCGTTTTCGAAATGGCATCAAACAAATCGGATTGCTGTATTACGTAAATGGCGCAATAAAATGATATAATATAAATATTCGGTAAAGAAACTTTGTTTTAACTGTGAAATTAGCGGATCCACCTGATATTTCTGTTTCGACAGAGATATTTCAATATATTCTATAAAAGGCAAGTAGAAAATATGTCAAAATTGTTATTTACTCAAATTAGTTTTGTTACTGTTTTGAACCCTATTAAGAATTAAAAGGACACCAATAACAATAAAAAATTGCATTAAAAGGACACCAACAACAACAAAAAATACATTTTAATAATTAAATTAACATTTAATATAAAAGGAAGAGAATTTTAAAACTTTTTTCATTATCCTCTTTTATTTGGTATGCCTCTTACACAAGGAAGCGCCCAACTAATCACCCTATGGGAAGATTTATAATTTTTGTAAACGGCGTTGCACGTCAATCATATTTGATACTTGTGAACCAGACAGCTGCAATATACCAACAAAGAAGCAATGGAAGGCGTAAAGGTGAAAGTAGAGATTTTGGTCATTCAAAATCCTTTTCTTAGTTAGTAATAAAGTTATTTAAAAACAAAATTGGATAACTAATTTTGCGCCACACTTTATGAGTACATAGACTCATGGGCACTTAAATAGCTGTGCAACATTTTTACCAGTTTTGGTTTTTTTAATTTTGGCTTATTTTTTTCAATTACTTTATACAACATTACCAATATTCTATGATACAACAAAACACATATAAATCGTTTTTCATACGTTTTACAAAAATTCTGAAACCTATGAAAAGTCTGCAAATTCTCAACAAAATTTCAAATTTTTAACCAGAATTTCTAGAATATTTTTTGGTGACTGTTTTATAGCCCATTAAATTTTAGGGAAGTATTTAAATGTATTATTTGTTAGGAAAGGCTCTTTCAAAATATGCGCCTACACATTGTTTTAAAATAAAACAAGTAAAAATTTAGGTTCTTTCAGGTTTCACTATTTTTATTCAAAATACCGCTCCTAACAATTATATGTGAAAAATGACATCATTTGAATGTCCACCGTGAGGAAGTCTACAAGTAAAATCCGTCAAACAGTCGACTCATGAATGCCTAATTGTTGAGAACGGCGGGATATCGGTGTTGAAGGGTGTTCAGTAACACTTCGCGCTACAGCAACAATATTCTCAACAGAACGTCAGTTTTTGATATGCTAGTCCTTTTATAACCTCGATATAACCAGTTTCTTGAAACTTTTTAATCAATCTTTCAATTGTGGACCCATACGGACGATTATTTCCATCAAAAAATTCACGAATTTTGTGATATGTTGTTCTTAAAGATCGAATATTTGTATAAAAGTCTCTATAATTTTAATGCACTTTTGTATCGTGTAAATTGTTTTGTAAATTGTACATCTGTCAACTAAACAAATGTGAAAGATGACATAAAACAAGGTACCGTCTAGGACTTATACACCACATGCGTCACATTTGAATGACCTATAAATCACAGTTGATTTTTGAATTTTTTTTTTTTGCTAACAGTGACACGCAATTTTTTCCATAAATTTAAGAAGAAGAAGACAATTTATTTAAACCAAAGACCATTTATAAGTCAACAAAATGGGTCATTCACTTAACAAAAAGTGTATCTTCAAATTATATGTGGGTATGTTTTGCTCGTTAAGCATAATCTCAGACACCTACGCCTGCAAATGAAAATATTAATAAATTTTCTATCGTATTTGAATAAGTACTAGTAAAAGTAACTCTTCCCTTAGTGAAATTCTGTGAGTCCTTCACTTACATTTTTCAAGTTTGCATTATTTGGAATCCAGAAAAGTATTTGCGACCCATAACCCTTATGCTAATTAAAGAAATCTTTCCTGAGTTTACAATGCTACCGAACGAAAACTTTATCAATAACCGAACTCTGGAAAAAAGGGTTATTTAAATTTAATTTTACATATATACTAATTTAGATAACTGAACACCGAAGGGTATATACGAGTTAAGCTCATGTCCATTAGTAATCTTAGTGGTTTGCATGTGCAGGATCCAGCCAAACTCATAAAGTGTACTTGTATGTATGCAGCTTTACCCACACACACCTATGTCTCATGTTTGTATTGTATTAAGCTCTTGAAATGTTCCATTCCTGGACCGAAATAAATGTACTAGAAAATTACCAACTTATGTAATCTTGGTTGGCATCATTTATCAAATGGATGCTAGGTAATTTTTCTTACTTTTACGTTGAAATGCTGGAATTCGTCAAGAAGTCCCACTGACAGATGGCACACGTACGCCACGCACACATGCATGTATGGTATATGTATTTGTCTTTATTTCAGCAAAAAGTGGAATATGTGATATGAGTGTGCAGTTGTATGTTTGGCAAATATATTATACCATACTCGCTAGCGTAAAAGCGCTCTGTTTGTCTGTTTATTTGTATGCTGACTTTGGAAACCGGAAACGAGCATTTCACACAGCAATTATTCTTGAGGAAATTTGTCAATCCACCTTGGCTTTGTTGACGCAAAGTGCCATCAATATTAGGTGTGCCACTCTTTAGCGTGTATGTCCTAATATATGTGTGTATGTGTGCTTCAGTTTGATGGCTTGTGCTCTTGTGTTTATGTTTGTCTGTGGGGTAATTGAAATGTCGGTCAAAATAAATACATAGTTGATTTCAATAGACGAATTGAGAATATGTGAACATTTGTGGGCAGAAGCTAACAATTGCACAATTACTCAGAGGAAGCTAATGGACTCTTCGAATGAGACGGGCGGACATACGTACTACATACAAATGTAGCATGTAGAGAGTGGTATGGTTTTTTTTGGAAATATTTCTGCTACTTTTTTATATGTATACATATATTAAATTGAGATTCAAGTATATGGCATGATTTTCGTCCCTTTCCTTTAGTAAATATGAAACACCATTTTAAAGGGACTAGTTCTATAGCACTGTGGCTGTTTCTAACCTGGTGCAAGATCGATGCAGAATAACTATAATATTATAGTATTGTAATTATAATCGAAAAGAAATTTACTGACAGTAACTTGTGAAATAACTACTACTATTCAAATGCCTAATGTTTCTGGGATGAATTATGACTCCAATAAGAATTTGTACAGTAATATTAGAATAAATATAAGGCCTCTTCGATTCGATTCGATTCAATTGTATGTGGAAGCAACAACAAAGTTATCGAGCAAGATTCGCCACTAGCGAGTATAGTTATACCCCATAAAAGTGATATATACTTTTCACAAACAAATGTAATTTTTGGTCAGCTCTTTTCCAGGACTACTACTACGTACTGGGATATGTATTATAATTACAATGCTCTGTGGAGGACCGGGGCCTAGATCATAACACATAGAATCAACCCGTCAAAATATTGCAGCATCCGTGAAGGTAGCAATTGACACCACCTACGGCATCACCGTAAAATTATGGACAAATGAAAGTACTGTGTGTTTTCTTTACACACACTTGTACTTGACACATGAGAACTATGAGTAATTTAGTGAAAAATTTATCAATTTCGATTACCTCCGGTTAAAATTTTATTTGATATATTAAATACAATTTATTGAGTCAATAACCGCAAACAATATCGACGACATGCTCACCATTTCCACTGACGCACATTTTATCAATTTTTCTCCATTTTTCATAAAATTTTGGATCATTTTTGGGGTTATATCGTCGATTCCCTCGGTAATATTGGCCTACAGAGAGCCGAATTTAGTAATGTATTCCTTTCTCTTTATGTGTCCCACAAGAAAAGCTACGATGTGTCAAAAAATATGAGCTAGGAGCTGAGCCGAATTCGTCATTTTTGATTATGAGTAGTCGCGGAAACATTTGTTTGAGTAAATCCATTGTACAGAGGGTTCAGAAATGTTCTGTGTTAAGGGTTTTCTCTGGCATATGGAAACAAATTCCCTCGAAGAGAAATAGTGAATCAAATATATATATACATATACATAATTGGCGCATACACCCTTTTTGGGTGTTTGGTCGAGCTCCTACTTCTATTTGTGGCGTGCGTCTTGATATTGTTCCACAGATGGATGGACCTACAGTTTCAAACCGACTCTAAACGGCAAATATTTTTTTATGAGGATCTTTTTCATGGCAGAAATCCACTCGGAGGTTTGTCATTGCCTGCCGAGGGGCGACCGCTATTAGAAAAATGTTTTTCTTCATTTTGGTGTTTCACCGAGATTCGAAACTACAGGGTCCGGCACTCGAAGTGTAGCAAATTAAAAAGTGTAAAAAATACAAAATTAAGAATCAGTTTACTTTTACTCGATATGACCACGGCTTTAAAGCAAAGTGTGGGAGATCCTCACATCATATATGTGATTTCTTTGTTTTGTTCTGGCCGAAAGTGAGAGCCTCAAATCAAATACGAGATTGTTTTTACGCACGAGAAAAGCCTTCATCGAAAGTGGCGCACACACTCGTCGCTCGATTCATGAGGCAAGTTAACTAATATGACATTATACAAATAAAAGGAACATATTCTCGCTTGGAAGGTATAAGCGATGCTATAACGGTTTAGTATTATGAGGATCTGTGAAGTCGGAGATAAAACGACGAATAAAAGCAATCTCTCAATACTACTTGGCAATGGTGTAAATTGAGATGGATATTTAGTAAAAATTTCGATTTAAAAATTACACCTAAGTCAGCTGTCCCGTTAATAGTTGAGGGTAGTCGAGCGCGGTCAATGCAAGAAGAAGTGGGTACAACGTTATGCGATTTAGAGAATGATAACTGAGACTACTTGCTTAGATTTAATTGAAAAACATGAATTCGAAATCAGGCTGAGACATTATAGCGGTCAGATTGGATCTTAATTTAGTCTGAGAATAGTTGAAAAAATCTTCAAGTCATCAGTGTATAAAAGAAATTAAGAGTTAGTAAACAACTGGCGCAACAAAAGCATTGGAGAACATGTTGTGAGTAACGACTACACATAATTGCGATTAGGTAGTTAAAATTTTATCAAAGAAAAAATATTGAATGAAAACCCAAACTTGCTAGTTTAGAAATCACAATTGAAATATTGATATCGGCTGGAAGATGGTTATTGAAAGCCGGAATACAAAATGAGGAAAAAGATGCGAAATTTATAAAAGTGGTTCAACCGGAGAGGAAACAGTGCTGATTGTTGGAAATTTAACGCTTAACTATAAAATAAAATTTCTGTTTTACTATATATTCGAATAACTAAATTATTAACTAAAACGAATTAAAACTAGAGCTGAATAAGCATCGAGATATACAAACACGGAAGTTACCTGACACACCTAAACGTCAACGACACCGTTGGCCTTCTTTCTATGGGGTTATTTGAAAGAAAAGGTGTACGTCGATAAGCCAGCAATAATTTAAGTGCTAAAGGATTAGATAATTCGGTACATTAACGGCATAGAACCTCAATTATGCCTCAGCGTCATCGAAAATTCGGACCATCGGATGGAGGTGTGCCGCCGAGGTCGCGGCGGCCATTTGGCCAATATTTTGTTCCATACGTGGTTGTGTCATACTAATATTATCATAATAAAGAGAAATAAGAAGAATTAAAAAAAAATGTATTTTATTCAAAATCAACACCGGCCCTTCAAACCTAACCACCCTTTATATATTTTTGTTTTGTTGGGATTGACAGAAGGTTAATATGACTCAAGGATTATTTTTTTACTATATACATATGCATTGGCCCTTTCATTGTTGGAGGTTAAATTCGATTCAGAAATATAACTCACCATGAACTAAGAGGGAAGCTCCGTATAGAGATTGGTTGACCGCCCATTCGCGAAACGGCGTCCAATCATCTATATGGAGAGTACCGCACCAACACATTCCCAAGACAAGATGTGTTTGAAATCGTGCCGAGGACTGAATGGTGCAGGGAATTAAAACATGTGCATCGCGAACGGAGCTTCCCTCTCGAATACCTGGCCGCCTTCGAGAGTGACTCTGGACTTACCGCGGTAGGGGACGCTGGTGACCCCATTAATTCCACCTTTATACTCGTAGGAGCTTGTGGAGCTTGACGCAGTCAGGCGAAGCAACCGTAAGAATCAGATATACATATGTATATGTACCATATATATGAACATACACTATATCAGCAATCAGTTGGCCTGAGCTTAGGCTACTCTGGGGGTCAGCAAGGTTTAGGTTAGCTGCGAATACTAAATAAGCAGTCCCCGACCAAAAGCGACATAAATGGAGGGCATAGTTGAAAAGGCTATTCTGCTGGGTGAAATCTCTGTGACGGGGCGAGTCGATGCCGCCCAGAAATAAGTGTCGCCCAGAAATAAAATCCTTAAGCGTCTGACTCAAATTGAGCGGCTTCTTAGGCAGCGTCTGCCTCTATGTTAGGAGCGGCTGAATGAGCACCTGTCAGTAGGTCTAAAATGATGTGGGTAGCATCCCTGAACAATAAAACATGGATGGAAGTAGAAAAGATGTTAAAGTTACGGTGCAGGGTGTAAAAAGCCCAGTGCCGGCGTTTTTGAGGAGTGAGCAAGCAGACTCCCGGCCCTCGATACCCAACGACTGCAATGATACGATGGTGGTGCACTTGGCTAACGTATCAGGTAATACTACAAGAAAAATAGATAACCCAGCTATAAACCCACCTTAAGCGAAAATAGACCTGTAGTGACACCAGTCCAAGCCGAATGGGACTACCTTTCTATTTCTCGATTAATAATAGCATGCGGGACCTTCTTAGCACTATTACGAAGCTGCACGCATGTGCTAAAGACGAAAACGCAGAGCTAAGGAAGGAGCTAGCCAGAATCTGGTGACCAGAAAAATGGTCGAAGCAAGACCAAAGAGGCCACGTGAGTATAACTCTACACGGTGAAAGACGCCCCAAAAAAGGAGCAGAATATCGCAAAAACTGGCCAGAAAAGCCGACGTTATTACGCCTTGCGACGAAGATAAGAGCCCAGCTAAAACTGCGAGAGTGGAAACTCCAAGAAACAAGAAGAAGATGAATCCCACTCCGCGACCTGATGCCATAGTTATCACAAAAACTGGCAACATGTCATATAGCGACATATTGAGGGCGGTCAAAAAAGACAATGGTCTCCAGCAGCTTGGTGAAAACGTGTCACGAATCAGAAAGACAGCCAAAGGAGAGACACTGCTGCAACTTGTAAGAACACAGACAGGGCGTGCCCGAGAATATAACGAAGGGATTGCTAAGTTACTGGGAGATCAGGCGGAAATAAAATATCGCGCTAACACACGAGCAGTCACTAGAAATACGGGACCTAGACGAAATAACTACGAAGGAGGATATAGTCGATGCCATCCGCTAACAAGTCAAGGAACTAGGTAACTCCAGCGAAAGCTCAATTAAAAATTTAAGACCGGCATATGCAGGTACCGCTATAAGCCTTCCAGTGCTAGAAGCAGGGTACTTATTCAGCGCAGAAAAAATCAAGATTGGATGGGTCGTCTGCAGAGTTCGTGAAAACCTTACGAAGTGTTATAGATGCCTAGAATATGGACATATCGCAACTAAATGTAGAAATTGAATTGTGAAAGGAAACCTTTTTGTATTGTGTGCAATAAAGCCGGAAGGCTTAACTTCAAGCACCAAATGGATAGCAAAAACTGCCCAATTTACCAGACAGCATGCAAAACAAAAAGAAAATGAGAGTGATCCAAATAAATTTAAATCACTGCCGGTAAGCGCAAGATCTTCTAATGCAACCGATGTACGAACAGGACGCAGACGTGGCGGTAATATGTGAACAATACAACAAGGCAGACGCTAGAACGTGGGTTTCGGATGCAACAAGGAAGGCAGCCATATGAGTCCTAGGAGATAAGACTATCCAAGAAGGGCAACTTCCAGACAAAACCCGCTACACTAGAGCAAAAATTTCTGGTGTACATATATATAGCTGTTATATACCGCCGAGCCTACCTCAAGCAGCTTTTGAAAAGATACTTGACGAACTGGCCAGAGAAGCCCTGACAACAACGCCAAACTTAATAACTGGATACTTTAATGCATGGGCCTTAGAATGGGGAAGTAAGTGTACAAACCAACGGGGGAAGGCACTGCTCAAAGCCTCCTCCTTACTTGACGTTGTATTACGATTATTAAATACTGGAAGAAAGAACACTTTCGAGAAGAATGGACGTGGCTCCGTTATTGACATAGCTTTTATGAGCAGATCTCTAGCTTTAAGGACGAAATGGCAGATTTGCGACATTTATACCCACAGCGACCAATTGGCCATAATGATCGAAATAATGAATCCGACACAAAGTAAAGAAAATAACAAGCTTGCTAAAAAAGCCCGGACAAAAGGGTGGGAGATCGAAACCATGGACGAAGAGATTTTTAAGCTTATTCTAAACGCTCATCCAACTAACATGAACGACGCGAATGAGCAAGCTCAACTACTAGTAACACGCCTGACCAAAGCTTGTGATGCTGCAATGATCAGGTAAAAGCATACTTACGTACGGAAACCGGCATACTGGTGGAACAGCGATATAGCTGAACTCAGAGGCGCTTGCCAGAAAGCTAGACGTCAATACCAAAGAAGCAGAGGAATAAGTGAAAAAGAAAGGCTGCGGGAAATTTTCGAAATGAAACGCAAGGGCCTCAAAAATGCGATTAAAAAAAGCAAGGCTTCCTGCTTCAAAGAACTGTTTGCCAAAGCTGATGAAAATCCATGGGGAGGAGCGCATAAGTTGATGATGTCTAAGATTAGTGGTTGCAAAGGAAAAGCGCCGACTTGTCCTGCTATCTTAAAAAAGGTTGTGGAAACCCTTTTCCCAAGACAAGAAGATGAGCAAGAATACCGACTACCAGCAGATGCATCATTTATTACAGATATACCTACAGTCACGGAAACAGAGGTAAATACAGCCTTGGGTCGTTTTGGAAACGATAAAGCTCCAGGACTAGATGGAATACCTAACGGAGCTCTTAAACTCTCACTGAAAGAAGATGCAAAACCCTTCACGGAGACGTATCAAAAGTGTTTTCGAGATGGTGTCTTCCCAAAAATTTGGAAACAGCAACGATTTGACCTTTTGCCGAAACCTCTGTATAATTGATACGATGGGAAAAATTTTAGAACGGCTTATTGCTGATCATTTGGAGCAGCAGCTTATTGTAAAAGAAGGATTGTCCGACAACCAATATGGTTTCCGCAGGGGGCGCTCGACTATAGATGCAATAAAAAAGCTTACATCAATAGCGGAAAATGCCATTGAAGAAACAAGATGGATGCATGGTACCAAAGAGTACTGCGCCGCCATAACATTGGACGTAAAAAATGCATTTAGCATGCTGGACCCACATTATGCAAGCTTAAGGGAACCTGGACACGCCACCATATCTATTGCGTTTGATAAAAAGCTACCTGTCAGATAGAATACTAATGTATGACCCAGGCGAAGGAGTTGAGCAATATTGAGTAACTGGGGGAGTACCGAAAGGCTCTGTGCTGGGCCCTCTATTGTGAAATGTGCTCTATGATGGAATCCTCCACATCCCAATACCAAAAACAGTCCAATTAATTGGATACGCGGATGATATTGCGTTGGCAATAGTGGCAAAAGAGCTTCATCAAATTAAGACTATATGTAGTGCGACAGAATGCAAACTAAAAAACTGGCTTACATTGTCAAACCTACAGCTTGCTGGCCAAAAAACAGAAGCAGTTTTGATCACAATGAATCACAATCACAATTGAGAACATCACACTAAGCACGGGCATAACATCAACACCCAACCGTACTTGAAATACTTGGGAGTCATGATTGATGCACGCTTAAACTTCAAAGTGCACATTGAAAAAGCTTGGAGAAAGCAGCACGGGTAAATACAGCGCTATCTCGAAGTTTTTGGAGAACCAAATAGCAGAACCAATAACACCGGACAACGTTGTTCCACACAAGCTACAATCTAAAGAAGTATGGGATTGTATCAAAAAATTGTCAGCGTTCGTACTCAATGATTTGAGACAAATGGAGAGAAGGCGGAAAAGCGAAAGCATAGCACTAAATAGCTGAAATTCCATAGTAGTAGATGTAGTAACTTTTCCTGTAGTAGTAGATTTAGTAACTTACGGTTGTGCTGTAGAACCACTTTCTAGATAAATTTATTTGGATGCAGGTAAACTGACGATACCAGACATAGAAACTTACCTTTCTGTGGTATGGACAGAGACATGATGGGTGGGGAGTACTGTTATGACAGGGGTGGCTCTCTCATCAGATGACCTAAGCAGTGGGTGGTAACTAGCAGATGCTACTTTAGATGTATTGCATCAGGACAATAACGGACGTTGCGCTTAGTGCTCAAACCACCTCCCGACGAATACTTAACGGTTGTACCCGGGGGATCGGTACTTTGACGGTAGGTGGTTTAGTTCGGGTTAAAGTCCCACACTGACGGGGTTAGGCTTTCGTTGCTTCCTCCTGGTAAAAAAAAGCAATCAGTTGGTTGACAGAAACACATTCGGAGGTTTGTCACAATAGGCACAAACCCAGTCCGATACAACAGTAGTACCTACATACATACATGCATACATACTTACATACAACTTTAGCTAATCAAGGCAAAGTAACACAGACATTTCCATCCATGTAGCATTTGAATGGGAAAAAAATTTACCTCCCATATCGAGGGAAGAAAATTTCCGTGCATTGTAAGCTTTGAATGAATGTAATTTGACGGTTGATTTTATCGCGAAAGGAATTAGCCAATGTGCGTACATGCGCTGACAAGTAGCTGCACAAACAAGCAAATTATTGGGACCACATATGCAGAAAGTGGATTAATTTAATTGCAACAATTGTTAATGTGTATTACGGGACGCGGGAATATATTTACACACAAACATACACATAAGTACTTACAGATGAGGGTGATCCCTCGAACATTGGTCGTTCCGGTATTTACTAACACATGTTTAGATATGTATATGTGGATATATATAAACATCATATCAGATTTGAAGTTAAATATGATTTCAAATAACATTCCCTCCAGGTTGCAGAAACGATAGAAATACTAGTAAGGGTTCTTCCAAGCCTACTATATGACTATTTCTCAAACCTTCAAATACGCAGGCTTTTGTTATATATGGCCGGCGTGTAACTTGCCAAGCATCGCTGTCTGTTAATCCCATAACTTCTCAGTTTGGAAGTTAGATAAACCGCTTCGTGGAACTACTTCACAGTTCATTTTAGAACCCTTTTTGAAGATAGTATAATTTGGGTTTTCACGGAACAAATATTTTTTTGAATGCATTTTTCTTTTGTTTTGTTCTGTGAAGAGAAATTTTATTTAAATATTTCTTTGGAATCCTTGTTTGAAACAAAAACCTTAAACAGTAACTTCTTTTTTATCTTTAAGTAAGGAAACTATTTTATTTTTCAACAAAAATCACATTTATTGAGCAATATGAAAAATATATGTATATTTGTATATATGTATGTATGTTTGAGAAGGATTTCTTCGAAATTGTTTAATGCAAGGCACATTAAACAATCAGTAGATCAGCTGATTTAATTTGTTCCTATTTATTTGGTTCCTAAGTTGTAAAGATTTTAAAATTCTAGAGGTTAAAAGCAAAACTAAAATACATTGTTTTTGCTTTCCTGCTACTTTTTCAAAGCTCAAGAGTATTAATGTTAGCTGGCTCGATTAACATCTTTTACATTTCGTAGCACAGTTTTTCTCTCACTTTGCCGATCGCTTTGAAATATCTGTAATCTCAGTTGCCGATGTTAACTTATTGTATGCAGTAATATCATTGCAGAAAGTGTTGGTTTATTGTTTTGAAGGTCGTGCTAGTCGATTCGTCTATGATTAACATTTACGTAGTTTTTAGCTTTCTTTTTAGCAACATTTTGCTTTTGAGTTAGAAGTAGAGAGTGTGTTTTTTTGCTTTTGCTATTTCAAGATGAAAAAAATGATTACCTATAGTTTCAAAAAAGCTTAACAGCCGATTTCATAAAAACTAACCTCGGAAATACCAGTCCTACAAAGTGCAATAAAAGAATTTGTGGAGAGCACACAGCTGAAGTCTCCTTTTAAGCACACAGCTGAAGTCTCCTGTATATTTTTTAATATATATTTTATTTTGTTTTATTTTAAATGAATTTTGTAATTGCGTAGTTTTTTCTTGTACTGAGAACAAATGAAAATAAAACACAATAAACTTTTGTTGATGATTAATGCTTAAGAACCAAAAAAATCCTTGTTAAATTTCGTGGTGTATCGAATGCATCCTGTAGTAACCCCTTGCCGAACTTTAACGAGTCTGACTCGTTTATTTCGTCATAAAGAACGAACAACCATACATATTCTGGAAAACCTGGGAAAAACGAGAATTGGTAAATTTGTTTATGGTGAAAAAATGCAAAAAAATGTTATGGTAAACATAATATTCTTAATTGGCTTGTGTAACTTAATATCTTTATAAAAATTCAAGTTGGACCTTCGGTTTCAATGTCAATCTTTATTCTGTTCTTTAACTAAAATGCTTCGCTCAATCAAACCCCAGCTCGATGGAATTTCACCAACGTTTTCCGCTAGGCCATGCAACCCATAATTCATTAGTTTTTCCTCAAAACTGGTTTTGAGTAAAGTGTGAGAGCAATGGTTGTTACTGCGCGTACCCCATCAAAAAATCACTCGATCTTGGTCACGTAGGCAAAAGTAGTGTTGTAAAGCGTAAGCTGAGTCGATCTTGGTCACGTAGGCAAAAGTAGTGTTGTAAAGCGTAAGCTGAGCTTTAACAAAAAATATAACATCAGCTAATTGTACATAGTTAGCGAATTTGTGCGGGTGGTCTTAACTACTCTCCTTGTCGAGTTCGAAACGTCCCCGTTTCAGCTACTAAAAAGCTGTGGCTCAGAGGTTCGAATAGTTAGGTTCAAAATACGACTTGTTGGCTTTGTAGACCGGATCGTCATTCGCAGCACGTTAAAGTTGTAAATGGGTAGTTAAAAGCGTTATTAATGTTGAAGCTTGATTGAGCTTAAATTCCATACTTTTGAACAATAAATTTGTTTGATTCTTATACTATGATTACATGATTATACTTATGATTACGTTTCTTAAAATTAAAATGAATGTAACACATCAAAGGATGGTGAAAATTAAACTTAGTTTAAAGAGTCTATTTACAATTCTAATTTTATCAGGAAGTTGTAAATAATCAGAACTGATAATATATTTCATTTTCAGATAAATTTTTTTTACGCTTACGAACTTTTTCGCGTCATTGTAGCAATATAACTTCCACCACTTAAACTCTCATACGAAACAAAAAAGGCTCAACAACACTTATCGTAAGTTGCTTTTATGAATGATTTTTCCATCGATCAAGACCGTGCTGCCTAGATCCTTTTCCACAACTTTTTCAACAAATATCTTGTTAAATTTATTTCCTAGACGTCTATTTCTCTTCAAAAATACTTTTTCACCAGGCTCATAGGTTTTCATTTTATTATTTTTATTCCGTCTACCTAAAACGTTCCCCTGCTCTTGGCACAATCTATCGCGTATCATTTCCAAATCCTCATTCGAAGAGTTATGAAGAATGTCGATAGGTTTAGCATTTGTAATAGAATGAATGGTGTTATTGTACTTATGAGTAGCCAGTAGCACCAATTCAATAGTCTCACTCAGCTGTTGTTGTTCTCTTATGCATCGGGCAATTTCCATTAAGGTTGAATGGAATCTTTCAACCTGCCCATTACTTTGGCTATGTAACGTCGGAATGAAAAATTGTTCGATTGAAAAGTTGTCCCTAAGAAAAGTTTTAATTGTCATCGAATGAAAGGCTTTCTCATTGTCTGAAACAATAGTTTTGGTGTTTTTAAATATTAGGAGTATTTCTAGCAAGGCTTCCTTGATATCTAATGTAGAGCGCGATTGAATTGGTTTTACTACAGCGTATTTCGAAAACTTATCCATACAGGTTAGGAAATGTTGCTTGTCTGTAAAAAAAATGTCCATGTGTAAGATCTCGCCAGGTGTCTTTGGAATAGGAGTTTTGCCTATTTCGAGATTTACTGGTTTACGCTGGTATTTATTTTCTAGACATATCTTACAGTTTGCAATGATAGCCTTTAACATTTTTTTGATATTTGGGAAATAATATTCTCGAGAAATTTGTTTAAAGTTCTCTTGCAGACAACGGTGTGCGCGGTTATGCTCTGCAATTACTGTTTCTAATTGATCCGTTTTATTTATCAAAT
This sequence comes from Anastrepha obliqua, assembly GCF_027943255.1. NCBI lineage: Eukaryota > Metazoa > Arthropoda > Insecta > Diptera > Tephritidae > Anastrepha > Anastrepha obliqua. Next base: position 84,003,099 of record NC_072892.1, read on the forward strand.
CTATCACAAAAATTTCTGTGTGGAGAAATTTCACTCCCGGGAAGAGTGAAACTAAATCGTTTTGTATTTCGGAAAGTGTTGGTAGGTCACAATGAATCGCGTTCGTATTATTAGGATTTATTACAGTTTTAAGACATTCAAACAAGTTTTCGAGCGAATCGAAGGAAATTGTATGGCGGACATGTTTCTGAAAAATAATTTTTGTCACTTTCTTTAGGTATGACGCTTTTGTTAGTATTAGTTGGTTTTTAAATTGATTTATGGGGCATTTGACCGTTTTTACAACATTACTCAATGATTCCTCACTATGAGCCGTATCTATTGATTCACTCATGTTATTTATGAACTGTCTGGAGAGCGCGTCTGCCACCTTGTTTTCACTTCCTGGCTTATAATGAAACGTAGGAGCAAACTCTTCGACGAAAGCACGCCACCTTTTCATTTTAGTGTTAGGATTTTTATCCGAAATTGAAAAGATAAGCGGCTGGTGGTCAGTGAAAATATGGATGTTTTTGACGCCATATAGATAGTGCCGAAGGGCCTTCAATGCCCAAACTATAGCTAGTAGCTCACGCTCATTGGTGGCATAATTTTGTTCTGTTCGAGATAGCGTTCGGGAAATCATTGTTATAGGCCTATTTTTCTGGGACAAAACCGCGCCCAAAGCATTTGAAGACGCATCTGTGGTCAGATCGAAAGGGCAGCTAAAATCCGGGTATTGGAGCAAAACATCTTCAGAAGCAAGAATTTTCTTAACTCTGTTAAAGGCGGACATGGCTTCGGGGTCCAATTTTATTTGGATTTTTTTTGACTTGTTAGCTTCTACGTGTCCATTCTCTCCTCGCAAATATTTCGTTAGCGGTTTTACGATAGCTGCATAATCTTTCACGAACCTGCGGTAATATCCCGCAAGACCAAGGAAGGATCGAAGAGAGCGTAAAGTTTCTGGAACTTTGTAATTTAAAATATCGGTTATTTTGTTTGGACAAGTTCTTAAACCGTTCTGCGACACTACAAATCCTAAAAACTCCACTTCTTTTTGGAAAAACTTGGACTTTTCGGGCGAAACTCTCATACCGGCAGTTTCTAATTTGTTTAAAATTCTTTTAATGTCATTCAGATGCAAATGCTCGTTTGGTGAAAAGATAATTATATCATCGATATAAACATGGCAGGTCTTACCAATTTCATCACGCAGGATATCGTCTATCGCTCGTTGAAAAATGCTTGGAGCATTTTTCAAACCAAATGGCAAGCGGCAAAATTCGTACTTGCCATTATTTACACTGAATGCTGTTTTTGGTCTATCTTTCTCGCGCAAGTTGATTTGGTGGAATCCTGACTTCAAATCTAGCGTGGAGAAGAACTTTGATTTTCCTAAATTGGACAGGATGACAGAAGTGTCCGGTATGGGATATCGATCAGAGATGGTGTTTTCGTTAATTTTCCGAAAGTCTATCACCATACGCAGTTTTTGTTTGCCATTTTCGTCAATGCCCTTTTTTGTTACTACGTGGACGGGCGAATTATAGGGTGAACATGACTTGCGAATTATGCCATCTCCTAAGAGTGATTTTATTTCGGAGTTTATGAACTCTGCTGCTGAAATCGGGTACGGGTAGCTTTTGCTAAAAATTGGGTTTTCTGTAGTGGTACGAATTGTAGCCTCGACATTGGTATTGTAGGGTAGGGAACGATTTGGGTGAGCAAATGCATTAGTGTTTTTATTAATTAATTGACGAAAGTCATTTTGAACACTTGCAGGCACGGAATCATCGTTAATTGTAATCAAGTTGACTTGATTGCAACAAAGGTGCTGAAGTTTTACCTTACCATCCCGATAATATAAATACCCTGCATTAATATCAATTTTTGAGTCAATTTCTTTTAGGAAGTCATAACCAATTATACCATCGAACGTTTTTAGATTATCAAGTAAATAAAAAGTCGAGGTGTGGTTGAGAACATTAACCAAACATTTTTTGTCTATAAAATTTTGCCCATTTATTGATTTTAGCGTAAATGGGGTTTTCATCTCCTTAATTCCGTCGAGAAATTGAAAATGTTTAATAAAATTTTTTGAAGTGCCTGTATCTATTAATATTTTTAGCTCCTGACCATTCGCAGTAGTTTTAGTGATGAAAGGTAGGAGCGACTTTAGTTTAAAAAATTTATTTCGGAATCATTTTTAGAGTCGCATGTATGGTAAGGCTCTTCGGAATAACTTTTAAAATTCGAGCTATCATAGTCGTCGTAGTGTTCTTCGTTTTCAGATTCATCAGAAACTATGCCAATATTGTCTGGCATATAATTAACCCGCTGTGTCTTTCCACCAGGTCTCTGGGAAGAACCGGATGGCTCACGAGAACGTTTAAATACAACTGCTTGATTGGGGGTTTTAGAAATGATTGCACTATTTTGAGTGGCATTAATTTTTCGATAGATAGATGTGCCATGGTCAACGTCCATTGGACTCGGTCTATTGTTGTGATTTGGTAAACGATTTGGTTCATTTTGTGAATTAAAATTATATTGCGGCATTGTCGCTCTTACTTTGTTTGATTTAACTGAACTACCCATTGCAAAGGTTTGGGCGAAATCATAGCGCTTGTGATTCATCTCAAGCTCCTGTGCAACGGCCAAGGCAGTGGGCAGATCCTTTGGTGACGAGGAAAATAATATGTCACATAGTGGACGGCGAAGACCTGAAATGAATACTCGTAGAGCGTTTGCTCTTGCACGATCGTTTAGAGCCTTTATAACTTCGTCGTTGCCACTATTCGTCATTATTTGCTTATTTATGATAAGCGTCAAATGTTTGTCCACCGAGTCATAGTAGTCTGCAATTGACAAATGACCTTGCCTAAGAATACTTAGTTCAGTTTCCAGAACATGAACTGGTCTTTTATCTGCATAGGTTTGGTCTAACCTGGCGATTATTGCCTTAAAATTTAGCACCGTATTGAAAGACGACAGTGTTGAATTCGCCGCACCAGTAATTTTATTCCGGAAAATGCCCATTGCCACATAATATTTTTCGGAACCTTCAGGGTAGTAATTAATGGCAAAGGCGGCAGCGGAGCGCCAGGCTGGGTAACACGAGGCATCGCCACTAAATTCGGGTAAAGACTTTACTAAGTCCAAACTAGCATTTCCTGACTCTGTTAAAGGGTTAATTGCAACGGGTTGGTAGGGCTCAACACATGGTGGTTTAAGGCGATTTAAGGCTAGAGTAAGTTCTTGAATTTGGGCCGTGAACTCTGCCCTAGCACGCTCGGTTGAGACTCTTACGATATCTAAAACTAGCTCTCTTGTGATTTCCATTCTGCAGAAACTACAGATATCACGATGATTTCTGGTGGCTGTAAACAACTATGTGTAAACTGAACAATCTATGGTTCGTTTTCCGCACTATGGAAAATGTGTATTTTTACAGCCGTAAAAGTTAAAAGACTGGGTGTACCATTTGTTTTAACTGTTTTAAACGAGATTATGTTATGTAATCTGACAAATTATATTACTATGTTTCAAAATAATTCACGGAAATCTATGTTTCTTTTCGCCTGATACAGCATTTTTTTAATATGGAAAACTTTGTAGTTTTTGTTTTTAATTGAAATGAAAAATTCTATGCAAAATTTTCCAGAAAGAAAATATTTAGCTAATGTTACTATAGAACACGTGTATGTTACGTAAGTTGGGAACTAAGTTTCAATAACTTTGCACAAATGCAGTGAAATCTTGTTATCGCCTGATATAGCGATTTTTAATTTTTCAAGTTTGCCGTTTTTAAGATGGAAAAACCAATTGATAAAAAATAACTTTTTATTGTTTCTTACGCAAGTATATTGAACCTTTTTTAGTTTTGAACACGTGTATGTTACGCAATTGGGAAAAAATTTCACCTCAATACGACACGAAAAGGGACTATTAACACTTTAGTCTCAAATTTTATATATTTTTTTTTTTTCACATGAAATAATTATCAAATCTAATTATTACTTACATATATATGTAATTACGAAAAGATAAAGATAAGATAAAGGCTGCACAGTATTCCAACTGTCCAAGTAAAATGTATGATTCACTGCTCCCGTAGATGATGGTCCTGGTTCTTTTGAGACCTGTCGCTTGTCCGGCCTTCCTTATAGGAATTATTCTTGCATCCGAAATATTTCTTTGACAGGCCCCACGTTGGGCGCCACTTAATATCTTTATAAAAATTCAAGTTGGACCTTCGGTTTCAATGTCAATCTTTATTCTGTTCTTTAACTAAAATGCTTCGCTCAATCAAACCCCAGCTCGATGGAATTTCACCAACGTTTTCCGCTAGGCCATGCAACCCATAATTCATTAGTTTTTCCTCAAAACTGGTTTTGAGTAAAGTGTGAGAGCAATGGTTGTTACTGCGCGTACCCCATCAAAAAATCACTCGATCTTGGTCACGTAGGCAAAAGTAGTGTTGTAAAGCGTAAGCTGAGTCGATCTTGGTCACGTAGGCAAAAGTAGTGTTGTAAAGCGTAAGCTGAGCTTTAACAAAAAATATAACATCAGCTAATTGTACATAGTTAGCGAATTTGTGCGGGTGGTCTTAACTTGTATACTGTATATCTAAGTATGTAGTTTAAAAATCGGGTGAAAAAAGCTTACGCAAAAAATTAATATCACTAGCAATTTTTCGAAGACTTATTGAATTTAAAAAAATATTTATAGAGTAGCATAATTTTCTCACCGCTCTCCATTTACGTAACTTAAACTCAATGTCAACAGCTCTTTAAATTTCTTTTAATTAACATTTTATTTATTTATATTTTTTACACTAAATTAAAGTTGGGAGCCAACCCAGGCGAATCTACTTTTACTTTTACTTCTGGTATCTCAAAATTATAATTCACAATTAACTTAAAGCTAAGTTTCAACTATACTCTTACTCCGCGCACGCTGTGCTTCCCACGAGTAGTAGCATGACGTTCCCACGTTGCAATATTGCACCGGATACGCGTGCAAGGCGGTAGACGTAGTGTCAGAATATTTGGTGAGCGAGCCGGCCACAAGTTTACTTACATATTTCAGATTTTGCAGGTTGCTCTTATGTTTGTTAAGTTAAGTTTTACCGCCTGAAGTCCGGATTTTAAAAATTCCGAGTATGTATAATAGATTTTTTCTTCTTGACTAACCTGTGACATGTCTTAACTTGGAAAAGAGTATATTAAATATATTTTTTTTGCCACACAGTGTTGTAATAAAAAAAGGTTTTATGAAGCTGAATAAAAACTTTGTGTTGTCCTTGCTGGTATTCCTGTCTTTGTTTTTGCCGCCATGGTTCGACTTAAACGCCTCGATAACTTTCGATGACGGTCCCCTAATAATAGTAATTTCAAAACATTGTTCTATCGTGTAAAACTGTTCATCTGTCTATTTAAAAAAAGGAACCGACTAGGAATTATTCACATAAACATATTCATTTATCTGTTTTATATTTGTGTTTAAATTTGTTGTTTTTTTTTGCACAAAATTCAATAATTGCCAAATAAGAGTTTG